>NW_004524658.1:5449182-5471718 GCF_000260255.1 Octodon degus
TTAAGAAAAATTTTCTCCTTTTAGGCAAAGTACAATATAATGTGCAATTTATATAAGGCATTAATTAATTTCACTTCAGATATTATGCCTAAAAAACAGATGTCATTAATCACACATTTTTTAATTCCATTAAACTTGTGTCTAAATCAATCTTTTCTTATAAACTTCAATATCTTGAATGTCATAGAAAAGTCAAGTGACAGATTGCTCTGTTTCATTCAAAAGAGTCAATCTATGAAGTTACACATGAAAATTTTAGGAAAATGTTGGTTAATAATGCAAAAATTATTATTTGTAAGCACTCTGTAGAGTCATATAACTTTTAAGTGGCACACAAAACTGCAAAGATAACCTAATTTAAAGACTTTTATTGGGGCATATTTTAAGAGAGTTTAATAACCATAGCAACAAGTTATCAACTCTTAACAGCCTCAATGATGAATATTTACTCAACCCACTAGCCACCCACCATGCTTTCATTGTCTCCAGGGCAGTTAGTTTCTGTCTGCGAGTTACATCATCCTTGCTGCTGTTTATTCTGTTTTTAGCCTTTCTCTGCTCTGTTTGTATCAAACAAATACATGTCCCATTTTTCCTTGACTAGTTCTGCTTTTCTTTGTCCTGCCCTCTGTTCTGTATTGTTTCATGGATTTATCCCTCCTATCTATCCTTTGGGCATAAATTCTTAGTTTAAAAGTAACAATAACATTATTTATTGCATGTGTGCACTGTTGTTTAGTGCACTATTTTTGCTTCATATATTAACTTTCTGGGTCATGACTTGGCTTTGTCACTTATTAGCTGTATAACCCTAGACAAGTTACATATCTTTTTTTTTCCTTAAGTTTTCCACCTGAAAGTGAGTCATATACAACATATTCCATGGGTTAATGTGAGAATTAAATAGGTGGACACAAATAAAACACTCAAAGGTTATCTGGCACATAGTGATAGCTACCATTGATTGGCAACATAGTATTATCCCCAAAGTGAATGAAGAAATGGCTGAGAATACCAGGTAAGTTACTAAAATCATATCACTAGAAAGGAAAAGAGGCAAAATTAAATGGCTGATTTCTTCATTTCTAAACCTTGATCTCTCCTAAACCGGATTCACTCCCCTAACCCCCACCACAATGGGTCAATCTTTTATTATCACTGGCAATTTGTGGTGAATAAAGCTCTTCCAACAGCTCATCTCATTTGACCTTCATAACTCCCAGAATAAAAATCAGCTGTATGTATTTTATTTTTTGATGTGAAAAAAACTGGAGTTTAGGGGGTATTGGATGACTTTAATCTTGATTCACAGGGAGATGAGCTTCCCAAGGCTTGCAATTTTACATTTCTGATTTATTTAAAATTCTATTTTAGAATACTAATGAAATAATACAAAAAGTAAATGAATTACTTAACTGCATTAAACCATATCTGTATCCACTTCCTCATTTGTAAAATAGGGATTGCGTACTTATAATTCAAGGGATGCTAAAACAAAAGTATCAGCACCATTACAAGCCTGTTCTGGGCTGCATAGTGAATTCATGGTCCATTGAGACAACACAGCAAGACCCTGACTAAAAATATTCCTATGCAATTCATACTACTAACCTATAACAATAGCAAAAATTGAAAGATGAATTGTATCAAATTTTGGCAGAGATGTGCAGAAATCATGTCTTCTCATAAACTACTGGTAGTAATTTAAAGTGAATCAGTGACTTTGCAAAATAGTTTGTAGACACTTACACATTGTAAATGTTGAACATATTTCTATAATATGATCTAGGAATTATATTCCTATGTATTTACTCGCAGAAAAACTCTATTTCATTGTGCATGATTGCTGTATGGAAAACTCATAGTTTTGTTCTAATGACATAACAGATGAGAAATCCATGAATGAAAAATTAAGTGATCTTCTCCCAATTTATTTAGAACTCATATAATTATTTTATTAGGAAATATTGTAGAGAATGTGTAAAGCTCCCATAGATAGTCTGAAAATTAATTTCTAAATATTTCATACACTTATATTAATATAAATGATATAACTGTTCTAATTTTTTAAGCTACTTCATAGATGTAAATTTGATTTTTTATTCATTGTAATGAGAACAAAAGATAAAACAGCAATGAAATAATCTTAAAACATGTTAGAAGGACAGTTACAATAATTAATAAATTACATATTGTTGTGTTCATAGTAGTTACTCAGAGGACAAGATGCAGACATGATCTGTTGTCTAAACAATATTAGTACAAACTTTTATTCTCAATGAACTAAGAGAAAGTAGCTGTGTATCTATCCTAACTCTCTTAACCCTATGCATATTTTTCTCTTTTTTCACAACAAAACACTTCTTTATTCACACTTTTGTGAGGTTAGTAACACATGACACCAGGTTGCATAGAAACTGATAGCTAATCTTTAGCACAAAAAATATTCATCTCAGGAGTGTGATAGCTTATTTGCTTTAGGCACTGGACCAAGTCCCACCTACACATATTTGAAAGATTTCCAAGCTTCGTGGCTACCAACATATCCCCCTTTTCTGTTTTGTTTTTTCAGAGATGGGTGTTCCACTGCAGTTAGAGAAATTGTATTTGGAGAAGTCTTTAAAGGACTTTTTCATACTTGAAACAAGTCTAAAGATTGTAGGTACTTGGATTCAGCAAAATAACCCAATATACTCCAATAGTTCATAATAGTAGTGTATTATTACCAGAACTGGCAAATGTCAGAAGTTTTTTATTTGAGATTTTTGAAGCTCAGCATGTTAATATGGGAGTACTTTTTATACCTCAAGATTATACTTTTATGCTAGATGGTTACCACCAATTTAAAGCAAGACCTATATAACTAAAAATTTAACTTTTTTATCTGACAAGGCCAGTAAAATCCCTTCAGGATTTGTCATAAAACCATACACAGCACCTTGCAGATCTTTTGTCAGTGCTAGCCATCTGGATGAGTCATGGCCATTGCTTGACCAATTTGCTCTTTGTGAAAGCCTGAGTTAATTTTTTCTTCCTAGATGACTCTCCTTAGGCACACCATACATCATAGATCACTTTCCTCTGTGGCACCATAATCTTCTTCATCAGAAAATTTGGGACACCACTGAGTTACAGGATATCACAGCACAAGGTCTCTTATGTCCTGAGTCCCATGAGACCTTGCAGGGCAAGGACAAAAATATTGGGTATTCTTGTATTCCCTGTATTTCTCTAAAATTTGTCTGTGAACTTTAGTTGTTAAACATCCAGAAGGGAAGCTTAATGACATCATTATGATATAACAGAAGTAGTTGGGTTTAACATCGCTATCTATCTGAATAGCAAACACCTTAGTCATAACATGGAACTGCTATTTTCCAACAACCATGGATGTTCTAAAATTTAAATCCCTATAAAATGTTAAAAAACAATTGCACATATTTTACAAAGATACGGAGAAATCAAACCATATTCAAAATTGTAGCAGTACAATCCTGTTATATTTTGTTTTCCTCAAGCCTCCTTCACTTTTATTACCTTTTTTTAAACAAACATTTACCTTAAATAGAGTATAACAATAATTGACATGACATTAAAAGTATTACACATTTAGAAGACCAAAATGACTGGTATTTTAAGCATGGTTTAAGTATTACACATTGTTATCTGAAATGCAGATGCTTAGTTCACAGATATCAGCATATAGAGTTAGTCAGGGTAAGAATTCTGCCCATTAGCTGCTTTGTTCAAAATCCTGATGAATAGTAGGATCATTGCCTTAACCATCTTGATTATATAACTGTATGATTTTACCCCTACCATATTTTCTAAGTTCTTTCCTTTCATTCTCTACATTATTTAATGCTTAAGTTCTCTCTTTCCATTTAACTGTGTTATACCTTTTCATGTTTATTTCTTCATTTGAGTTCTTATACTATGGTGACAATATGATATTTAAATATGTGGATCTGATTTATTTCACTTATGAGTATAGCTTCAAATTGTATCCACTTACCTACGAAGACTTCAAGTTTATTGTTTTTTATAGCTGAGCAATACTACATTGTAATCACACCCTATATCCTTTTCATTCATTCCTCAGGTGATGGGCATTTTGGTTGTCTCCCAAGATTTGGCTATCACTAATTATGCTGCTATAAACATAGGTACACATATATCACTATGATATGACATTTTCAGTTCAGCTGGGAAAATTCCCAGTAGTGGGTAGCTGGTTTGAAAGGGATTTCCAGTCCTAGTTTTTTAAGAAGTCTCCACACAGATTTCCATAACGGTTGCACCAGTCTACATTCCCACCAGCAGTTAGAAGGGTTCCCTTTTCCCAACAGCCTCTCCAACATTTGTTGTTGGTTGATTTCTTTATGATAGCCATTCTTTCTGTGGTGAGATGGTATCTCAGTGTTGTTTTAATTTACATTTTGTGGCTGGCTTTTGATGTGGAGCATTTTTTCATGTATTAATTCACTTCTTCAATCTTGTCCTCTGAGAACTGTGTATTCATCTAGGATGCCCATTTCTGGATTGGGTCTTTAAATTTAGAGGCCTTGATATTTTTTAGTTCTTTATAAATTCTGGAGAGCAGACATTTGTCTGAGTGATTATTAGTTCAAATTTTTTCAAAATTTGTAGGTTGTCTTTTCACTTTGTTGGTAATTTCTTTTGATGTGCAAAAACTTCTCAATAAGAAATGGTACCAGTTTTTAATTCATTCAAGTATTACCCATGCAATTTAGTTTTTGTTCATGAACTCTATGCCTACCCCTATATCTTCAAGAGTTCCTCCTACTTTCTTTCCAAGAGATTTAGTGTTTCTGTTTTAATGTTTAGATCTTTAATCTATTTCGACTTTAGCTTAGTTCATGGTGATAGACCTGGGTCAAGTTTTAGTTTTTGGCATGTAGAGAGCCAGTTTTTCTAGCACCATTTGTTAAAGAGGCTATCTTTCTTCCAATAAGCATGTGAGCCCCTTTGTAGAAGATAAGATGTCTGAGTGTGTTTGTAGTTACATCTGCATCTTCCAACCTATTTAATTGATCCTTGGGTCTATTTTTTTGCCAGTACAATGCTGATTTTATCAAGGAATCTCTGTATTATAATTTCAAGTCAGGAATTATAATACCTGCTGCCTTGCCTTTTTTGCCCATGATTACCTTTTGTATTGTCGGATTTTCTGGTTCCAAATACTTTTTAGGAAAGACTTCTTTAGGTCTGTGAGGTATGTTGGTGGTATTTTGACAGCTATTATAAATTCCTGTCTAACAAAATTTATTGTTATAAATCTGTAAAATAATTTTGGGAGTATGACCATCTTCACAATGTTAGTTCTTCTTTTCCTTGGAATATCTTTCTATTTTCTGAAATTCTTTTCGATTTCTTTTTTCAGAGTACTGTAATTTGTATTGAATAGATCCTTTACTTTTTTAGTTAGATTAATTCCTAAGTATTTCATTTTCTGTGGTGCTATTATAAAAGTTATTGTTTTTCTAATTTCCCTATCAATGTGCTTGTTATTTATGTAGAGGAATGCTGTTGACTTTTGGGTATTGACTTTTTTTCCTGCTCTGCTACTGAATTTGTGTATTAATTCTATTAACTTCTTGGTGGAGTTTTTTGGGTCTTCAAAGTGCAGTATCACATCCTTTGCAAATAATGACAGCTTACCTTCTTTAACTATTCTTATTCAATTTATTTTTCTCTCTTGTCTAATGGCTCTAGCTATGATTACTGAATTATATTGACTAAGTGCAGTGATAGAGGACATCCTTGTCTTGTATCTGATCTGAGAGTAAAAGCTTTCTGTTTTTTCCCATTTACAATTATGTTAGCCATTGGATTGTCATAGATGGCTTTTATCAGATTGAGGTAGAGGCCATCTATTCCAGTTTTCTGTAGGACTTTGAATATGAATGAGTGTCGGAATTTGTCAAAAGCCTTTTTGCATCAATAGAGATCATCATGTGTATTTTAGATTTAGCTCTATTTATATAGTGTATTGCACTTATAGATTTGCCTATGTAGAACCATCCTTGCATCCCTGGGATGAATCCTACCTGGTCATGGTGTATGATCTTCTTGATGATTTGCCATATTCTATTTGCTAGGATTTTATTGAGCATTTTTGTATCTATGTTCATGAGGAATATTGGCCCATAATTCCATTTTTATTTGCATCTTTCTCTGGTTGTGTTATCAGAATAATACTTGCCTCCAGGAATGATTTTGGGAGAATTGTTTCCTTTTCAATTTCATTGAAGAATTTGAAAAGTATTGCAATTATATCTTCTTTAAACTTCTTGAGGAATTCAGCTATAAATCTATCAGGACTGGGACTTTTCTTTGTCAGTAGGGTTTTTTATTCCATTTTCAATTTCATTGTATGTTATTGGGTTATTGAGAGATCTTATATCGTCTTGATTCAGGTTTTTTTGTGGGGGGAGAGTGAGGATGTATTTACAGGATATTCAGGGTCTCACTACTAGATCAGAGTAGTAGCGATCTGCCTGTTAACAGCCTCCCAAAATCTAGGATTACTGGCACGTGCCACAATGCCCAGTCACAATTGCCTTCTCAGCATGCCCCAAAGGGGTGGGCAGCATGGCAGGCTAAGGGATTGAACCCCTGGACCCTGAACCTGCTTACTGGTGCTTTAATCCACTGAGCTATTTGGCTGGTCCTTGATTCAGATGTAGTAGTTTGTACCTGCTTAGGTATCTGTCCATTTCTTCTGTGTCTTGGATTTTGTGAGAGTGAAGATTTTTAAGATAGCTATTGATGATCTCCTGAATTTCACAGAGTATATGGTCATTTCACACTTTTCTTTGTTTATGCTTAAATTTGAGTTTCTACATTTCTCTTTTTGATGATTTAGGTAAAAGGCTTATCAATTTTATTTGATTTTTCAAAGAAACATTTTTGATTCTTTAATTCTTTGTATTGTTTTCTTTTTTTCAGTTGCATTAATTTCTGCTCTAATCTTTATAATTTCCTACCATCTTTGGGCTTTTGCTTTGGTTTGCTCCTCTTTTTCTAGACATTGGAGGTACAGCGATAAGAGTATTAATTTGTTTCTATTCTGTTTTCCTAAGGTTTGAGATCCCTCTATAAATTTCCTTATAAGAACTCCTTTAATTCCACACAATAAATTCCAATATTTGTTTTTGAATTTTAGTTGAATTATACATATTGTTTAATTTCTTCTGTAACCCACTGGTTGCTTAAGAGGATAATGTGTAATTTCCAAGAGTTTATTTCTTTTGTGGTTTCTTTTGTCATTTATTTCCAATTTCATTTCACTGTGGTGAGATAATATGTATGGGATAATTTCTTGTTTTCTTGCCCATACTAAAGCATGACCTATGGGATAGTATGTGGTCTATTTTAAAAAATGTCCCATGTGCAGTTGAAAAAAATGTGTAATCAGCTGTGGTTGTGTGGAACACTCTGTATATGTCCACTAAATCCATTTGTTTCAAGTTCTGGTTCAGTTCTGCTATGTCTTTGCTATTTTTTTTGCCTGCTTGACATATCTTTTTGGGATAAGGATTGTTAAGATCTCCTTTTAAGATTGTGGTATTGACTTGATCCAGGTCTATCACTACGTACTAAGCTAAAGTCAAAATGGACTAAGTTCTAAACATTGAAACAGAAACATTAAATCTCCTGGACGAAAAAGTAGGAGGAACTCTTGAAGATATAGGGGTAGGCAAACAGTTCATGAACAAAAATAAAATTGCACGGTAATAGTTGAAAGAATTAACAACTGGGACTTCCTCTTGTTGAGAAGGTTGTGCATGTAAAAAGAAATTACCAACAAAGTGAAAAGACAATCCACAAATTTTGGAAAATATCTTAACTAATAATCACTCAGAAAAACATCTGCTCTCTAGAATTTATAAAGAACCAAAAATCATTAGGGCCACTAAATTTAAAGACCCAATCCAGAAATGAGCATGCGGGATGAACACACAGTTCTCAGAGTATGAAATTAAAGAAGCGAACAATTGCATGAAAAAATGCTACACATCACTAGCCATCCATGAAATGCAAATTAAAATAACACTTCCTAATTGCTGGTAGGAATGTAGACTGGTACAACCATTATGGAAATCAATGTGGAGATTCCTTGAAAAACTAGCACTAGAAATCCCTTTCAAGCAAGCTATCCTCCTACTGGGAATTTTTCCAGAGGAAATTAAAACATCATATCATAGTGATATATGTGTACCTAAGTTTATAGCGGCATAATTTGTGATAGCCACACCTTGGATGCACATCACCTGAAGAATGGATGAAAAAGATGTGGTATTTTCATACAATGGAGTATTGCTCAGCTATAAAGAATGGTAAACTTGAAACATTTATATTTAAGTGGATGCCACTGGAAGATATACTCATAAGTGAAATAATTCAGACCCACATGTGTATCTTATAGTCTCCTCGCAAAGAACTCAAAAGAAGAAATACAAATAGAAGATACAACACAATTAAAAGGAAAGTGAGAACTTGAGAATTTGACAATGAAGAGAAGGCAAGGCGAAAAGCTAAGAAACATGACAGGGGCAAAGCCATACATTTATGTGCACAAGATCAGTAAGGCAATGATCCTCAGAAACATCAGCAGATTTTAGAAACTAGCAATTAATTGGTAGGATTCTCACCCTGACTAACTATATATGCTGATACCTGTGAACTAAGCAACTCCACTGAAGATAGCAATGTGTAATACTAAGTTCATGGTTGGAAAGTCTGTCATTCTGGTCTTTTAAATATGTACTGCATCTCATCACATACCAATTATTGCCTTATTTTCTTTCAAGTAAATGTTTGTTTAAAAGAAAGTGTAATAAATGAAAAATAGAGACAAGAAAAAAATGTGATAGGACTGTCCTGCTACAGTACTGTACATGGTTAGTTTTATAAATTTCTGTGTAAAAATAAGTAATTTTTATTCATATTTTTAAAATATCTTTATTTATTAGTTTTTTTCTTCATATTCTGTAGGGACTTAAAGTTTAACATATCAATACTTGATGGAAAATACTTATTCCATGTTAGGCCTAAGGTGTTTGATATTCAGACAGAGTGAGGTTAAGTTCAACCACATATGTTGTAGGGTAATAAGCTTCTCTTCTGGAAGGTTAACAATCTAACTTTGCAGACTAAAACTTAGAGAAAAAAAAGACTGTAAGGACAGCCAACATTTTGGTCCTAGCCTTTCAAGGTCATTGAAGACTCAGGCTATAGGAGAATCTATACTGTAATGTCATGTAACTCAGGTTTGTCAAAAATTTTCTGATCATAGAGATTATGGGGCCACAGAGCAATGTGATCAATGATGTAGTGTGTGCCTAAGGAGAGTCACATGAAGAGAAAACATTCTCTCAGCTTTTCACAGAGAGCAAATTGGTCAAGTAATGGCTGTGACTCATCCACATGGCTGACACTGACAAAAGATCTACAATATGTTAGTTTCAGGATAAATCCTGAGGGGACTTGACTGACCCTATCAGATACAAAAGTTACATTTCTTGTTATGTAGATTTTGCTTTAACTTGATCTTAACCATCCAGCAGAAAGGTAAAAAAAAGCAGGGTATAAGGGGTGAAGCTATGTTGGTATTCTGGGCTGTCAAGGGCTCAGCTCAACAACTTGTGACATTGCAAGTCCTGTGGATGACCCACAATGATTATGGAGTACTGGACTATATTGGAATATTTTGCTGAATTCATGCACCTACAGTATTTAAATGACAATGGAATACCCTTCTCTGACAAAACTAAACATAAAAGGGGATACAAATGAATGACAATTTTGTATATGTATATTCAAAATAGTTAGGATAGATACACAGCTACATTCTCTTAATTCAATGAATAAGATTCGTTCTAATAATGTTTGTGGATGGGACGTCATGTCTGCATCTTGTACAATGAATAACCACTGAGCCAACAATGTGAAATGTATTTATTATTGAAACTGTCCTGCTGATCAGTTTTGAAACTGTCTCAATGCTAATTGTTTCTCAAAATTATTTTAAAAAAAGGATTTTTATTGCATAGTAGATTTTTCATGTCCATTAAATTTGTCTAGGGCTGACCAAATAGCTCAGAGGATTAAAGTGTCTGCAAGTAGGCACAGGGGCTATTGGTTCAATCTTTGGGCCTGCCATGCTGGTTCTGACCTCATGTTTTGCTGAGATGTTGTTTGAGATGGGGCATGGTGGCTCATGCCTGTAATCTCACCACTTGGGAGGCTATAAACAGGAGATTCACTATGAATGCGATCCAGTAGTAAGACCCTCCACCCCCTGTAAATCCTTCCCTAAAATACAGAAAAAAATTCAGAAGGACAAAAAAATTAAAATAAAAAAGATATGTCTTATATACTTGGGTGCTCCCATATTTGGTGCATACATATTTATAACTGCTACCTCTTCCTCTTGTAGTTTTCCCGTAATGAGTACGTAGTGGCCTTCATTATTTTGTTGTATAATTCTTGGTTTGAAGTTCAGTCTGTCAGTGTCAGCCATGTGGATGAGTCATGGCCTTTGCTTGACCAATATGCTCTCTGTGAAATCCTGAGAGAATGTTTTCTCTCCGTGTGACACTTTTTAGGCACACTCTATATCATCAATTATGTTGCTCTGTGTCCCCATAATCTCCTTGATCAGAAAATTTGGGACACAATGGAATTACATGATGTTACAATATAGGTTCTCCTATGTCCTGAGTCCTCACTTACCTAGAAAGGCTAGGGCCAAAATGTGGGCTGTCCTTGCAGCCCTTCTATTTCTCTAATTTTTGATCTGTAAACTTAAGTGTTAACCCTCTAGAAGAGAAGCTTATTATTGCCCTACATCTTATGCAGTTGGGTTTAATTTCACTGTCTGTCTGAATATCAAACATCTTAGGCCTAACATGGAACAGTATTTTCCATCAAGTATTGATATGTTAAACATTAAGTCCCTACAGAATATAGACAAAGAATCTGCAAACTGCGTTACAGGATTACAGGAAAAATCCTGGGGGTACTTGACTGACCTTATCAGATACAAAGTTACATTTCTTGTTATAAAGGTCTTGCTTTATCTTGGTCTTAACCATCCAGCAGAAAAGTATAAAAGTGAGGTATATAAAGTAAAGCCATATTAATATGCTGAGCTGGGAAAGGTTCAAGTCAACAACTTCTATGGATAACTCACTTATATTGTTGTCTGCTGGACTGTTTTGGATTGTTTTGCTGAATTCACACACCTATAGTATTTAGATGCCAGTGGAATACCCATTTCTGACAGGACTGAAAAAAAGATACAAAGGAAGGGTGATTTTGTATCTGTATATGAAGAATAGTTAGGATAGATATATAGTTACTTTTGCTCAATTCAATGAGAAGGTATATTTGTTTTATAGTGTTTGGACAGGATGTTCTGTCTGCTTCTTGTACTATGGATAACCACTAAGAAGATAACAATGTACAATATATTAATTATTGAAACTGTCGTATTAATCAGCTTTGAAACTGTCTCATTGATATTTGTTTCTCAATAAAATAAAATTAATTTAAATAAATAAAATTAAATTAAAAAAATAATTTCAGTATGTCTACAAACAGGGTTGCTACCCCTGCTTTTTTCTGAGGTGCTGTTGCATGTAGTAGTTTTTTTTCATCCTTTAACGTTCAGCCTATGAATTTATTTGAGTTAAGTCTATTTCTTATATACAGCATACTTTTGGATTTTGCTTCCCAATCAACTCTGCCAGTCTATTTCTTTTAATTGGTGAATTGAGTCAAGTTATATTGCCTTATGATTGACATTGTATTTACCTGCTGTTGTATACCTCTTTTTCTCCTGTGTTTAATTGTTTGCCATACTTGATGGGCTCATTCTATTCTCATTTGTGGATTTATGGTCATTTTGGTCCCTCCCTAGGAAATCTTTTAGTAGTTTGTGTAGGGTTAGCTTTGTCATCATGAAATTCTTTAGTTGTTTTTTTGTCATGGAAAGATTTCATTTCACCATCAAACTTGAAAGAGAGTTTTGCAGTATATAGAAGTCTGGGATAGAATTTGTTTTCTTAGAGGACTTGAAGTACTTTGCTCCCTGCTCTTCTTGACTTAATGGTTTGTAAAGAGAAATTTGCTGTTATTCTGATGGGTTTTTCCTTTAAATTTTGTCTGTTTCTTTTCTCTGATTACTTTTAGTTTATTGTTCTCATACTGGATTTCTGAGATCTTGATTATTATATGTCTGGGTGTGTTTTTAAATGAGTTGAAGTTATTTGGAGTTCTTTATGCTTCCATTACCTGAATGTCAGATTGTTCCCCATATTTGGGAAGTTTTCTGCTATTACTTCTGCCCAGATACTTTTTATATCATTTGTATTGACTCCTTCTTTCTCAATGATGCCTATTAGTCTTACATTATGCATCTTTGTATTTTACTGAAGATGCTGAATTATTTTTTCTTGTATTCTAGTTATTTTTAAGATATCTTTTCTTACCTTTCACTAGCTGCTACAATGCCTTCAAGATCTGAAACTCTATCTTCACTTTCATTCAAATGGTTTTGCCAACTTGTGATTGAGATTTTAATTTTGTGTATATCCCTTTGAATCTGCTACTTGCATTCTTTTTTTTCTATATTGCTCATTAAAGGATTCCATCATTTTTCTATTCTTCCCTCATTTTATCAGTGTCTTCTTTAGCAGCACTTAGTAATTCTTTCCTTATAGATATCATTTCTTTTTTTTTCAGCCATTATTTCTGATCTAATTTCCTGTATTCCTTTCTGAAGTTGTTTCTTTACTTCAGATGCTATTATTTCAGAAGTTTCAAGTGTGTTCTTTCCAATTTCTTCTATGCTGATGGCTTCTGCATTTGTTCTCGGTGGCCTTAGGAATTGAGAATCCATTTTGATCCTTCTCTTTGTCATTTTATATAGCACTGCTTTCTGACCTTTTTTTGTGGAACTTTGGCTCAGTTATTACCTTAGCACATACCAATATTACTTCCCAAGAGGGAGTATGTGGTTAAGGCAGTTATAGTTTTGTATTTACAGAACTATAATTAGCAATAATAATGGGTAGTGATATTTAGCAGTTGACAAACTTTTGTATCTAATGGGTTTGTATTTTAGGCACTAAGAACAAACATTATGACTGTATATCTAAGCAGATATTAGATTGGAAATTCTTATTTAAGTTAGTTCCTCTAAGTTCTGTCTGATCACCTTCCCTTTTGTACCTGTAGTCTTCCAGGCAGACTAGTTTATCCTGCTTACCTGTTGCCCCCTTTCTCAATCAAGAGCAAAAGAAAGATGTGTTTTCATAGATCTGAGTCTAGCAAAGTGCCTCAGTTTACCGGGTCCAGATCTAGCAAGTTCAAACTAGTCCAGGTGGGCCTGGCTTTGATCTGGTTGCTCTGAACCCCTTCTTTCTGCTAAAGCCTATGGAAGTGAACCTGCTGTATGCCTCTGGCAGGATGTCCTAATCCTGGATTGGGTGAATCTCCTCTCTCTGCAGGGAGTTCTACCACAGGGTTCCACAGGAGACCTGTCTGATGAAATAGAATCTGGTGAGCACAGAAGGTGGCATGCACAATGCTGAGCCTGGGGGCCAGGTGGAGCAGAATCTGGAGGGTGTGGAAAGTCCCACACACAGGCTGGGCCTGGGGACTGGATGGAGTATAATGTAAAATCTGATTCTTACACATCAAAATTAAAATAATTTATTTTCTAAAGAGTTTCCTTAGAACTTTAGACAATTGTGTAGTCTGCAGGGTTTTTTTGTTTTTTGTTTGTTTGTTTGTTTGTTTTTGCAGGTAATCTTATTAGAGTTTTGTTTGTGTGATTGCTACATTCTGAAAAAAAATATTCAGTGGAATTCTCTGGGAATAGCTGCCTCCATAGAGGCCATTACTGTGTTCTAAACTCCTTGTGAATATTTCCACACCCCTTTTCAGTGAGACATGAAAATTGACTTCATTTATAAAGTGTGAAAACTTAGATATGAATCCTACAATTCATAGTCACTTTCTGCCTAATGTTTAATATGTGAATATCATTTTAGTTACACACCTTGAGAAAAAGTAGATGTATCAAATACACGCAAAGGATACTATCATCTGTAAAAAAGAATGTTTCCCTTATTTTATATCTTTCCCAAAGCCAAAAATAATTTTTAAACTAAATTCATATAAAGGCCTGCCTTCTGCTCTATCATTATGTAATCTTTTCATCTTCTCCTACAGTAGTGGAAAATCTATGGCACTTACGCTGCAGCAGGCTGCTTTTGTTGTTGTTGTTGTTCTTCTTCTTCTTTTGTTTTTTAAATCACTAAAAGCTCTAAAGTGTTCACAATTACTGGTCTACCATAAACCTGATGCACCAAGATAGTATGTGATATTATTTGATAATTTATATGTTTTTAAATGTCAGTTTTCAAGTTATACTATTTCCAATGTATTTTAGACATTGATGTAGGCAAAGCTAAATATAGAAATAAGTGTTTTCCTATTATTAAATAGTAGTTGATTAAAAACAGAGGATATATCATGTTGCTGATATGTCACTGGATGAAACATACATTGTCTTAATGTCTTCTGTTCCAAAGTGAAATAAGTTAATGCACTTATAAAGTATTACTGAATAGATTTTAAAAATTAATAACTAATAAAAGTACAAAATTTCCTTGTTACCAATTAATGTCACCAATTCTCTAAATCAAATTTCCAGCCTGGCTGCTGCCAACCCTTCTGCCTGAACCATTTTCCCTCAACAGAGAACCCAAAGTGAAAAACAGACCTTTTCAGAAGAAATGTACTTATAAGTCACCACCTTCTTCTGTCTGAAGGAAGAAAGAAAAAATGAACAACCACCAAAATCCTAGGGAATACCAGTAAAGGGACTTTTGCCCCTCCTTTTGCAAGCTCTTAGGGGAAAAAAAAGAAATACCACTGGTGAAGATTCCTGTGGTCTCTAGGTGTGGTGGCTACATCAGTGCTTTCCCAATTCCAGGTCCAGTGGCTCAGAATAAGCAGAAAAATAGTAAGAACTGCTCAATGGACCCATCACCTACCAGATAAGATTTCTTCAGAGGCTGACTTGTTCTTGCAAAGGACTTTGACTATGGAGCAGCTGTGTGAAACATACTTATGGTTGTAGTCTCAAGGGATAAGATGAGGGAAAAAAGTATAAATACATATCAAACTAAATCAAAATATAAGACTGTGAAAAGATGAAGATCAGATTATGGTTAAGATTTGACTTTGAACTTCAACACTTTGGAAAATGAAAATGAAGTGTTTTCACATCATTATAGAAAAGCACAATAACTTTGAAGGACAACTAACTCATTGTAAGAACCAAAAAAAATCAAATTTCATTGTAATTAAGAAGAATTATAAACTCATCTTTGTTTCATAAAAAATATACATATTAACATAACTAATTGTATATATTCAATCTATATGTGAATAGATTAAAATGTATGAAACAGTAATGTGGTTATTGTGAGGATATAAACGCAGTTTTAAGGGTCATTATAAGCTGTTTATAGTCTCAGTTCCTAATCCAAATTATTTGGAACATATTACTTAACACTGGATACAGTTACACTAATGATTCTACCAATTTTTAAAAATCATTTTACCTTGATCAAATAAGAGATGGAATTTTGTATGAGTATAATAAAAGTTGTAATGAAAAGCATAAATCAACATAGTATCATAATGAGAAAGGGGCAAGAAGCTTCCAAACTGCTAAATATCTGCTATGAGTTCATGTTCTCTGAAATCAAAGAATTGATTTAGGAACAAAAGAGATTAAGAGCAGGATGTATTTATTGGGGGAAAGAAAGCTTCTGTCTGAAAAATGAGACAGGAAAAGGCTGGAACACCTTGTCAAGGAACACTTGCCTTTTCTAGGGACTTTTGTAGAGCAAATCAACAATGAGACATGGGTCCAAGGTGGAAACATGGGGGATTGGAAAGTGGGCATGAAGTGGGACAAAACTCTGACCAACCAATAAGATTATGAATATAATTGCCTATGGCTCAGTGGAATAAGCACTTCCCTGACAAGGGAAAGGACCTGAGTTCAATTCCTGGTTCCACAAAAAATAAAAAATTAAAAAACGAATATAATTACCTAGTTAAGTTAATAAAATTGGGACCAACTAAGGGAGAAGTAAGTCACAGAGCCAACGAGCATGAATACAAGACAGGGGCTTTTCATGAAGGGGGTTGAGTTAGTGGCACTTTCTAGCTTTCTCAAGGTGATAGAGACCTATTTAGAATATAAATCTCAGATGTTTATCTTTAGGGTGGTACGTTGGTGCCTTTGTTTTATCATTTGTCTTCAGTTCTGGCACACAACTGGAGGAATCTGTCTCTCCCATAGTTGAAAGGTGTCTCTTCTTCTATGTTGGTTCCTTTGAGAGTCTAGCCGTATCTGATTGCCTATAACATTTCTAAGTTAGTTGCTTACAATAATAACATTGTTGACTACTATTTGCAACCAAAATTAGGTCCTACTTGGTAACTGCTGACTATTAAGATAGTCATAATAAAAAATAAACATTAGAAACAGAAGAGTTTAAATATGTTATATTTCAAAAAAATAATGTACTTGAACATTTTCTCTGTAATTTAAAGGCAGAATCTGAAATCAAAATTTCATTATTGGCTTTGAGTATTGAAAATGTGAGAAAAAAATAGGTGTGTATCTGACACCTGCATAAACAATAAACACATTTCATGCTTCCTAAGAAGGCTAAGTTATGAGTACCATGGAGGAAATGGTATATGCAATGAATGGAACTTTCTCATTGTCAACTACAACGTCTATAACATCTTTCTCATGTTGGTTAATATTGAAGTAGAAAGTTTAGAATATTGTAAGGCTAAAAGTCAATATATGTGAGTGGCCATTCCAGATAGAGATAAAATATAGTTTCCACGCTGTACTTTTAGCTTTTCACACCATATTTTTTCCATTTTAAACATACTTTCTAAAGGAATTTCATTCTTCAGGGAAAAATCTGCTAACAGGAGACAGTGAACTATAAAGGGGTCCCAAAACAAAGTGCTAGTCCTGATGTAGGTCCATATTTTCTCACTTATGGTCCACGAAATCTTTCTCTAACAAAGTCAAATAAGTCAAATTATGTCAAAGAGTCTTCTTCCTTAAATTTTAACAAAATAGTTGAGTAAAATCCAGACCAAAGCTGCTGACAGCCCTGTTGAAAGCAGAAAACACCAGCCCCTATAGTGTTCTTTGAAAGCAGGAGCCAGAAGGAAAACCTGGAGGTCTCAGGAAGATAAGGCTGAACGAACTGTGCCATTGCTACTTGAGGCAGTGGTAGTGAGAAAAAAGAAGGAATGACTAAACATTGATGATTTTTATCCCAATTTTGAAGGGGAAAGGAGTATAAAAATGCCCCTCAAGGAAAAATTTTGGGAGCCTGTGGAAGAATCTCAAGAGTAAAACACCTCATTGTGGACACAGTGTTTCATTAAGGCAATTGAGACTGGGCATAATGACTCACATCTGTAATACCAGCACCTGGGAGGTTGAAAATAGGAGAATCACTATGAATCTGAACTATATAGTGAGATCCTGTAGTACCCTACAGACTGGAAGGGGAAACAGATGCAAAGAACAAAAACTTAGTATAAACATCAAAAACTAATTACTCTTATAGTCCATAATAGTAGTGGGTTATGCGCAGGACTGGCAACATCAGAAGTTGTTGATTTGAGCCTTTAGAGCTCAGCATACTAATATGGCTTTACTCTTTATACCTTGTTTTTATACTTTTCTGCTCTATGGTTAAAGCCAAGATAAAGCAAGACCTATATAACAAGAAATGTAACTTTATATCTGCCAAGGTCTGTCAAATCCTCTCAGTATTTACCCTAAAACCCTGTACCACAGATTGTAGATCCTTTGTCAGTATCAGCCATGTGGATGAGTCACAGCCATTGCATGACCATTTTGCTCTCTGTGAAAGCCTGAGAGAATGTTTTCCCTCCATGTGACTCTCCTTAGGCAAACTCTACATCAAATGACAATGGAATACACATCTATGACAAAACTAAACAAAAGAAAAGGGGATACAAATGAAGGCCCACTTTGTATCTGTGTATACAAAATAGGATAGATATACAGCTACTTTCTCTTAATTCAATGAGAAGTAAGAATTGTACTAATAGTGTTTGGACAGGATATCATGTCTGCATCTTGTACTATGAATACCACTATGAAGACAACAATATGCAATGTATTAATTATTGAAACTGTCCTATTAATTGGTTTTGAAACTGTTCCATTGCTATTTGTGTCCCAATGAAATTAATTAAAAAACTAATTCCTGTCAAGATCATAGCAGTTTAAAATGTCAACCAGGCTTATTGTCATCCACATGTAGATACAGCCACTTGGAAGGTTAAGGCTAACAGTCCCTTTAGACCAGAAGTTTGAGATGAGCCTAAGTTATGTACAGAAACTGCATGTCTCAGAGTGTGTCCAAGGGCTTTCGTTATTCCCTATTTAATTGATCCTAATTTTCTGTTCTATTAGTAACTGCTATATTTTTTGGATGGTGATATAATGAGTATTTTTAAATTCATAGCTTTTTCAGAACAAAAGAAGCTATGCTTGACAACCTTTATGCTGGGCCAGCAGATAGCTCAGCAGTCTAAAGCCCCTGCTTAGGCAAGTTTAGGCAGGCTTGAAGGCTACTGTTCCATCCCAGGCACCACGTGCTGTGCCAGCCCTGCCTCAGTGTGGGTTGAGTTGGACAAAAATAAATAAGTAAATAAAATTGTACATAACCAGAGTCCAAAAGTTCTAAATTAGGCACTCTTATAAAGTCTAATTTCTTGGCCTTTGTGTGTGGGCTATATATAGTACTTTACTTTAAAGAAAGAAACTCTGGAAGAAATGAAGTATGAAAGTATGGCTTTCCAGTGTAGCTCATGGGCGATCTGTCATTTCCTAGTTCCCACTCCCCTCCTTCTCCCTCTCTCTCTCTACCCTCCATTCCCTTCCACTCTTCTCCCCTTCCCACCTCCTGCCTCCAATGCCTTTCCAGATTTCTATTGGAAGAAAGATGTTTGATAAAAAGAAATAAAAAAGCTGTTTGCCAATGCGATCATACTGTCAAAGGCTGTATACTTCCGGCTACCTAAGTAGTGGAAGTTGAGGCCTTAGTCAATGATTGGAGTTACTGAAGCCCCTTCCATCAGACAATTTCTGCTTTGAATGTTTAGACTTCCTTAAGATCCATCCACTCTTAGAAGCTACCTAGTTTGGAAAAAAGCTCATAATACACAGGGCACTGCTTTTCAGAAGAAATTTATCTTAACAAAAATGTAAAATAAGATTTAAGTATCACCTAGCAATGCTTAACAATAAGTCCTAAAGCTTCAAACTGATTTTCACTGTTCCTCCCAAAAATTCAAGTATATTTCTATGGTCAAAAATAGATCTCAGTCATATAAAACTATTGCTTTTTGGCATCTACTAAGTGTTATAAAACAAATAACCACTTATTTATAATCCATAATAAAAATAAATGTTCAGACAAAATAATGACATGATATAAATGATAGAATAAGTTCATAAAGACAATAAGGCAGTCATCATGACTGTATTAGATATGTTCAAAAAGTTAGAGAAATGACTTATTATACCAATCATACACTTGAAAAATAAAAATAAACTGTGGTGAAAAATTGACCAGAAAATGAAGATTTCCAAGATGAACAATAAGGTCAATGGACAATACAGAGAAAATTAGGCATTGAAAAAAAACAAAGATTAGAGAATTGAAAACTTGTTAGGTGAACACATAAAAAATAGAGAGAGAAATAAAATACTATCAAACAATGTAAATAGCAGTCTTTTGGACACCAAGATGTAACATACATGTTAAAAGTGGTGGTTAAAGACAGGAAAGATACATATAAATCTTATTCAAAGAAAAATTGTCACAATACTTGAAACTGGGGGAAAATAATAAGCTTACAGTTCCCTAAAGTTCAATGAATTTCATGCTAAATACAATGAGAATATTATACAAAGGCAATGATAACATAATATTTTAAACAAATAATTAGGAAAATTATTAAAGTCAAAAGAAGCAGAAGCAGAAGAAGAAGCAGAAGAAGAAGAAATTATGCAATTATAAAATATATTATGCTGCTATTTAAATATCTTTCCTTCTTACTTAATTTTATTTTAAAGAGTGAAAACAATACCCAAAAACACATAGCAGAAGCCAATACAGCAATTGAGTAACATACAACAATATATATGTTACAGATTTTCAAAACAAGATTAGCAAAATAACAATGGTTATTATATTACCTAATATTATCATCAAATCTGTTGCTCAGATTAATAGGTATAATTATACAAGATGAACAAATAATTGAAAATTAATACTTCTTCCAATATAGTTTATTTTCTTTTTTCACATCTTTTTAACTTGTTTAACAATTTATTTTTATAGTGTATAATAATAATTTATAAAGCATTAGAAATGGTACACATTTAGAAGAACAACATGAGAGGTATTGAACCATGTTTTTGTATTATACACTGCTGTCCTCAAAGTAGTTGCTCGGATTGCAGATATCAGCATGTAGACTAGGTCAAAGTGGCAATTCTGTATCTTAACTGCTATTTTCAAAAAAACTGATGGAAATTATTAGTACAATCATCACAGCCAATATATATATATATATATATATATATATATATATATATTTCTGATTTATTTCACTTATAAGTGTAGCCTCTAATTGTATTCACTTACCTATAAAGGCCTAGAGATCCAGTCCTAGCCCAGGCCCCGTGAGTGTGTGGAAGTGCTTCCAGCCACTCTGTGCCGGTGGGACCTACTGGTCCCAGCCCAGGAGCAGCGTGGGTGAGACACTCTTCCACCCCCTTGGGTCGCACACCACCACTCCGCAGCACCACCCTGACCCTGCCCACCATATAGGAAATTCTGCCATGTTCCGGGAAACCCCAGAACCACTCCTAGCCCAGGCCTGGTGAGTGTATGGGAAAGCTGCCTCTCCCCGATACTCCACTTTGTCCCCTCCAGACTCAGCTCAGGCCTGGCATACAGGACTGGGTGAAACCTTGATGCAACAATCCCCGCAGAGAGTGTAGGGTCAGAACCACCAAGCTAGTCCAGGAGCAGAACATCTTGCCAGAGGGACACAACAGGTTCAACCCGAAGGGCAGCAACAGGAAAGAGCTGAGCACAGCAGCCATACCCAAGACAGCTGGATAAATCCAAACTTTGTAGATCTACAGCTGAACTTCAGTAGATGCTAAGGTTATAACTACAACAAAGATCTATAAAAAGGTCAGAAGACAGTGCTACACAAAATGATGAGATGGAACAAAATGCAATCTCAGACCACAAGCCCACCCATAACAAGTGCAGAGGACACTAACACAGAACAAACTGGGAATCACACAGGTGAAAGCAATGAATCAACAGCTTCTGAAATAAAGAAACATCTGCAGAAAGGGAGAGAGGAACTCAGATTGGAAATGAAAAAAGAAATCCCTGAATTAATAATATCTGCAGTAAAGAATCAAATGCAGAAACGTATAGAGGAAACCCAATGCCCACCCAGAACAAGTGCAGAGGACACTAGCTCAGCTCAAATGTATGAATTAATAGCGTTGATAGTAAATAAGCAAAAGCAGAAAGTCATAGAGGGTCTCAGAGTGCAATTCTTTTCTACTAGCTCAGCTCAAATGTATGAATAGTAAATGAGCAACAGAAGAAAGATATAGAGGAACTCAGAACAGAATTCTTTTCTAAAATTAAAAAAAAATGCTCAGAACTCATAGCATCTGAAGTACAGAATCAACTACAGAAACATAGGGAGGAAACCCAATCTGAAAAAAAAACACTGCAGTAAAAGAATTTATAACTGCTCCTAAAGAAGACATTGATTTAAAAAAAGAGAAGATTAGAAAAATAATGGATTCCTAGAATGAGCAATACAGGAAAGAACCAGATCACATGAAGCAGAATCAAAGAGATATAGAGGAAATTAAAATCTCAATCAGAAGCTTGCAAAACCCTTTAAGTGAAAGTGAAGACAGAGGTTCAGATCTTAAAGACACTGGGGCAGCTAGTGAAATGTAAGAAAGGATCTCTTAAAAAGAATGAGGATGTAGGAAAGAATAATTCATCACCGCAAGATGATGCAAAAATGAACAATGTGAGACTAATAGGCATCAATGAGAAAGAAGGAGTCAATACAATGGACATTAAAAAATATGAGCAAAAGTAATAGCAGAAAATGTCTCAAATATGAGGAAACAATCTGACATTCAGGTAAGTGAAGCATACAGAATGCCAAGTATGCATAACCCAATGAAAAACACACTGATGGGGCTGGAGAGATGGCTCAGTGGTCTAAAGCACCTACTTGGAACAAGCTTAGCAAAAGCATCAGGGACCGCGGTTCAATCCCCCAGCACCA
>NW_004524658.1:5472198-5472775 GCF_000260255.1 Octodon degus
GACAAAGACAACACTACACAGGCTACTGAAAGATGTTCTAGAGAGGGACAAAAATGATCAGAGTTCCACAAATGAGATCAGAATCAACCAACTAAATAGGGCAAAAATTAAACACAGGAGAAAAAGGAGTAAATGAGAACATGAAAATAACATGTCAATCATAAGTCAATACATCTCAATTTTAACCATCAATGTAAGTGGACTCGATTCACTAATTAAGAGAAATAGACTGGCACAGTGGATTAGGAAATAAAATCCAACAATATGCTGTACACAAGAAACACATTTAACTCATAAAGACAATCATAGGCTGAAAGTAAAAGGATGGAACACAATACTACATGACCCAGCACCTCAGAAAGAAGCAGCGGCAGCAATCCAATTCTCAGACAGTCTCAACTTCAAGCCAACAATGATCAAGTAAAAGAAAGAAGACCACTACATACTGGTTAGGGGAAAATTATAAGAGGAAGAGTAACAAACATAAATATGCATGCACCAAACACGGGAGCACCCAACTATATAAAGCAAATCTTAATGGACATGAAAAATCTAATATCCAATACCACAATTTTAA
>NW_004524658.1:5480828-5492044 GCF_000260255.1 Octodon degus
GCCCGAGGGGCTGGGAGAGGGTCCGGCCCACGCTGCGCCTGGGCTGGGACTGGTCCCGCCGGCGCACGGTAGCAGGAAACTCTCCGCACACTCACTGGACCTGGGCTAGGACTGGGTCTGGGGGCTCCCGGAACACGGCAGAAAATCCTACTCAGCGGGCGGGGTGGGGGAGGCACTGAGAGCAGAAACTAATTCAATTGGGATGAAGAAAACAATTCAAATAATTAAAAAAGCAAAAAACTGGTTCTTTGAAAGATTAAATAAAATTGATAAGCCCCTAGCTAACCTCATCAAAAACAGGAAAGAAAAAATTCAAATATAAGCAATAAGGAATGAAAACGGTATAATTACCACAGACCACGTGGAAATTCAGAAGATTATCAATAGCTACTTTGAGAATCTTTACTCTCACAGAATAAAAGACCCAGAAGAAATGGACAGATTCCTAGAGAGGTACAAATTGCCACAACTGAAACGACAAGATATAACCACTCTCAATAGCCCAATAACAGCCGAAGAAATACGAAATGTAATTGAAAACCTACTAACAAAGAAAAGTCCAAGTACAGATGGATTCACAGCTGAATTTTACAAGAAATTTGCAGGAGATGTAGACACAATACTTCTCAAACTCTTCCATGAAATTGAAAATGAAGCAATCCTCCCAAAATCATTCCTGGAGGCAAGTATTATACTGATTCCAAAACCAAGGAAAGATGCCACTAAGAAAGAGAACTACAGGCTGATCTCCCTCATGAACATAGATGCCAAAATTCTCAATAAATTCCAAGCAAATAGAATACAGCAAATCATCAAGGAGATCATACACCATGACCAGGTAGGATTCATCCCGTAAATGCAAGGATGGTTCAATATTTGAAAATCTATAAATGTAATACACTATATCAACAGAGCGAAAACTAAAAACCACATGATCATTTCCATTGATGCAGAAAAGGCTTTTAACAATGTCCAACACTCACTCATCTTCAAAGTCCTACAGAAAATTGGAATATATGGTCTCTATTTCAATCTGGTAAAAGCCCTTTATGAAACCCAACAGCTAACATAATCCTAAATGGGGAAAAACTGAAATCTTTTACTCTTAGATCTGGTACAAGAAAGGATGTCCTCTATCATGACTCCTATTCGATATAGTTCTGGAATCATTAGCTGCAGCCATTAGACAAGAGAAAGAAATAAAAAAATAAGAATAAGTAAAGAAGAAGTTAAATTATCTTTATTTGCAGATGACATAATACTTTACTTGGAACTCAAAAAACTCCACCAAGAAGTTACTAAAATTAATACAGAAATTCAGTAGCATAGAAGATTATAAAGTCAATACCCAAAAGTCAATAGCATTCCTCTACACAGACAGCAAACACACTGAAAGGGAAATTATAGAAACAATACCTTTTACAATAGCACCGAGGAAAATGAAATACCTTGGAATTAACCTAACTAAAGAAGTCAAAGATCTTTTCAAGGAAAATTACAGTATTCTGAAAAAAGAGATCGTAGAGAATTTCAGAAAATATTAAGATATCTCATGCTCCTGGATAGGAAGAACCAACATTGTGAAGATGGCCATACTCCCAAAATTGCTGTACATATTTAACGCAATCCCTATCAGACTACCACCAACATACCACACAGACCTAGAGAATTAATTCCTAAAGTTTATTTGGAACCAGAAAAAACCTAGAATAGCAAAGGCGATGCTGGGCAATAAAGACAAGGTAGGAGGCACTACAAATTCCTGACTTGAAATTATACTACTAGGCTACTGTGACAAAATCAGCATGGTACTGGCAACAAAATAGACCTGAGGATAAGTGAAACAGATTAGAAGATGCTGAAACCCCTACGAACATACTCAGCCACCTTATCTTTGACAAAGGGGCCAAACATACTCACTGGAAGAAAGATAGCCTCTTTAACAAATGGTGCTGGAAAAACTGGCTCTCTACATGCTGAAAACTCAAACTTGACCCAGGTCTATCACCATACACTAAATTAAAGTCAAAATGGATTAAAGATCTAAACATGAAAGCAGAGACACTAAATCTCCTGGAAGAGAAAGTAGGAGGAACTCTTGAAGACATAGGGGTAGGCAAAGATTTCCTGAACAGAAATCAAATTGCACAGGAAACAGTTGAAAGAATTATCAACTGGGACCTGCTGTGGCTGAGTTGTATTTTCACATCAAAAGAAAATATCAACAAAGTGAAAAGACAGCGAACAATTTTGCAATAAATCATGACAAATAAGTACTCAGACAAAGGTCTGCTCTCTAGAATCTATAAAGAACTAAAAATCACTAGGACCCCAAAATTTAAAGACCCAATCCAGAAATGGGCATCTGAGATGAACACACATTTCTCAGAGGAAGAAAATAAAGAAGTGAATAAATATATGAAAAAATGCTCCACATCATTAGCCATCCACACAATGCAAATTAAAACAACACTGAGATATCATCTCACCCCAGAAAGAATGGCTATCATAAAAAAAATCACCCAATAACAAATGTTGGAAAGGCTGTGGGGAAACAGGAACCCTTCTTCACTGCTGGTGGGAATGTAGACTGGTGCAACCGTTATGGAAATCAATGTGGAGACTCCTTAGAAAACTTGGACTGAAAATCCCATTTAAACCAGCTATTCCTCTACTGCAAATTTTCCCAGAGGATCTGAAAACATCATATCATAGTGATATATGTGTGCTTGTGTTTTTAGCAGCACAATTGTGATAGCCAAATCTTGGAAACAACCAAGATGCCCATCACCTGTGGAATGGTTGAGAAAGATGTGGTATTTTTACACAATGGAGTATTATTCAGCTATTAAGAATGATAAACTCGAAGCCTTTATATTGAAGTGGATGCCATTTGAAAATATACTCATAAGTGAAATAAACCAAACACACATGTGTAAATATCATATAGTTTCCCTAGTATAAGAACTCAAAAGAACAAATACAAATAGAAAGTTATAATACAAGTAAAAGGAAAGCAGGACCTGGAGGACTAACTAATCAAGAGAGGGAAAGTAGAAGAGCTAGGAAACATGACAATGTCAAGCCATACATTTATGTGTAGAAGATGGGCAAGGCAATGTCCAGAGAATCTCCAGATTTTTGAATCAAACAGTTAACTGGAAAGATTCTCACCATGACTAACTATATATACTGATACCTGTGAACTAAGCAACTGCACTGCAGATGATAATCTTTAATAGTAGTTTCATGGTTGGAGTGCCTGTCATTCTGGTCTTCTGAATACAGGCTGCTTGTCATGACATGTCAGTTGCTGCTATGCTGTCTCTTGGGTAGATGGTTGTTCAAGAAGAAGCGGGTGGTGAATGAAAACAAGAGACAGGAAAAGGAATATTGTGGGACTCTCCTGCTTCAAGGTTGTATATGGTTAGTTTTTTGGACTTATGTGTAAACATAAAAAGTATATAATTCTTTATGCCTATTTTTAAAATATATTCTAATTTTAAAATTTTTTATCATATTCTGTAGGGACTTAAAGTTCAACATATCAATATTTGAGGAAAAATACCTGTTCCATGTTATTCCTAAGATGTTTGATATGCAGACAGATAGTAAGGTTGAGCTTAACAGCCTAGGTTGTATGGTAATAACAATAGCCTTGTCTTCTGGATGGTTATCAACCTACATTTGCAGACCAAATTAGAGGAAAAAGTAGGGCTTCAAGGAAACGTAACCTTTTGGCCCTAGCCTTCCAAGATCAATTAAAACTCAGGACATATGAGAATTTGTACTGTTACAACATGTATCTCGGTAATGTCCCAAATTTTCTGATCAAGGAGATTAGGGGGCCAAAGAGGAAAGTAATCGATGATGTAGAGTGTGCCTATGGAGAGTCACATGGAGAGAAAACATTCTCTCAGGCTTTCACAGAGAGCACTTTGGCCAAGCAATGGCCGTGACTCATCCATATGGCTGACACTGGCAAAGGTTCTACAATCTGATGTACACGATCTCAGGATAAATCCTGAGGGGATTTTACTGACCTTATCAGACCCAAAAGCTACAACTCTTGTTGCATAGGTCCTGCTTTACCTTGGTCTTAATCAACCAGCAGAAAAGTATAAAAATGAAATATAAGAAGTAAAGCCATGCTGTTATGTTGAGCTGTAGGGGACTCAGCTCAACAATTTGACATTGCCAGTCAAGTGGAAGACCCAATACTATTATGGGCTACTGGACACTTTTAAAATATTTTGCTGAATTTACACACATATAATATTCAAATAACGGAACTTAACAAAAGAAGTGGATACAGATGAATGTCCATTTTGTATCTGTGTATTCAAAGTGGTTCGGATGGATATATAGTTACATTCTCTTAATGTATAGAGGGATTTGTTCTAATAGTGTTTGTAAATAGGATATTGTGTCCGCATCTTGTACAGCAATTAACCATTAGGAAGAATATATTCAATGTGTTAATTATTGAAACTGTCCTACCAATTTGAATTGAAACTCTCTCATTGCTATTTGTTTCTCAATAAAATTATGGGAAAAAAAAAGAAAACCCAAGTTAGGATAGATATACAGCTACATTCTGTTAATCCAAGGATTAGAGGGATTTGCTCTGATGGTGATTGTAAATAGAATATCATGTCTGCATCTTGTACAATGAATAACCAGTAAGAAGGCTCTATGCAACGTGTTGATTATTGGAACTGTCTTACCAATTTGATTTGAAACTGTCTCGTTGCTATTTATTTCTTAATAAAATTATGGGGGAAAAAGGCCTCAAATTTGTTTTTCTTTGTAGCTGAATAATACTCCATTGCATAAACATACCACATATTTTCATCTATTCCACAAGTTAATGGAATTTTGGTTGTTTCCAATATGTGACTATGACAAATTGTGCTGCTATAAACATTGTTGCACTTATATCACTGGGCTGTGATATAGCTGGTTTGAATGAGACTTCCAGTCCTAGTTTTTGAGTAGTCTCCATACTGATTTGCATAGTAGTTGTAGCAGTTAACATTCCCACCAACAGTGGAGAAGAGTTCCATTTTTGCTACAACATCTTCAGCCTATTTTATTAGTTGATTTCTTTATCACAACCACTCTTTCTGCTGTGAGATGGTATCTCAATTTTGTTTTAACTTGCATTTCTTGAATGGCTGATGCTGTGGATCATTTTTTGATATATTTATTTACCCCTTGTATTTCTTCCTCTGAGAGGTGTATATTCAGCTCATATGGCCATATTTGTATTGGGTCTTTACATTTTTGGGGTCTAGTTTTTTTGTTTGTTTGTTTGTTTTTTAGTTCTTCATAAATTCAAGATAGAAGACCTTTGTCTCAGTGTTTGTTAGTTAAGATTTTTTTCTCAAATTGTAGGTATTCTTTCCAATCTGCTCATGATTTCTTTTTAAAATACAGATAATTCACAATAATTGAGATCCCAGTTGTTGATTCTTTGAAGTATTTCCCATGTAGTTTGGTTTTTATTCATGAACTCTCTGCCTATGCCTATGTCTTTACGATTTCCTGCTTTCTCTTCCAGTAGATTTAGTGTTGCTATTTTACTTTTTTTAGAGTTTTTTTTTTTTTTTTTTTTTGGTACAGGATCTCACTACACAGATCATACTCGTAGTGATCTTCCTGATTTTTGCCTCCCTTGTGCAGGAATTACAGGCGAGGGCCACCATGCCCAGACTCCATCACCGGCACCGCACACCCGGAGGTGGGGTCAGCACAGCATGTGGAGCCAGGGACCGAACTCTGGCTACTGTGCTTACCTAAGCAAGTGCTTAGTCTGCTGAGCTATACCTCCGGCCCTAGAGTTGCTGTTTTAAATTTTAGATCGTTAATCGATTTTGACCTTCGTTTAGTGCATGGTGATAGACCTGGCAATAGTTTTAGTTTTTCAGCATGTGGAAAGCCAGTTTTTCTAACACTATTTGTTTAAGAGGCTTTCTTCCAGGGAACACGTTTGACCCATTTGTCAAAGATAAAATGGCTGAGTTTGTTGGTAGTTGTACCTGCATCTTCTAATCTCTTCCATTGATCCTCATGTGTGTTTTTTTTTCCAGTACTATGCAGATTTTATCAAAGTAGATTTGTAGTACAATTTCAAGTCAAAGATAGTAATATCAACTGCTTTGCCTTTGTTGCCTAGGACTTCCTTTGCTGTGCTACATCTGCTCTGGTTACAAATCAATTATAGAAATATTTTAACTAGCTCTGTGTGGTACATTGATTTTTTATTTGATAGGTATTGCATTAAATCTGTATAACATTTTTTGAGTATGGCAATGTTCTCAATGCTGCTTCTTCCTATCCAGAATGGAAAATAATATTTTTCCATTCTCTAAAATCCTCTTCAATCTCTTTTTTCAGAACATTGTACTTTTCATTGTAAGACCTTTTATCTCCTTTGTTAGATTAATTCCTAAGTATTTCATATTTTGATGCTATTGTGAAGGATATTCTCTAATTTCTCTCTGTGAGTTTCTTATCTGTGAGGAGTTCTGTGTGTTAACTATGTATCCTTTCATGCTACTGAATTTGTTTATTAACACTAGGAGCTTTTTGGTGGAGTTTTTTGGTTCTTCCAAATACAGTATCAAGATAGTTTAACTTCTTCTTTTCCTATTCTTATTCCTTTTATTTCTCTCTCTTGTCTAATGGCTCTTGCTAATGATTCCAGAACTATATTGAATAGGAGTGGTGATAGAAGACATCCCTTTCTGGTACCTGATTTGAGAGTAAAACCTTTCAGGTTTCTCCATTGAGAATGATTTTGGCTGTTGGTTTGTCATAGATTGCTTTTGTCAGATTGAGGGACAGGCCCTCTATTCCAATTTTCTATGTCTTTGGTCATGAATGAGTGCTACACTTTTTCAAAAGCCTTTTTCTGCATCTATTGACATGACCATATGTTTTTCGGTTTTGACTCAAATTATATAGTATATTACATTTATAATTTTGCATATGTTGAACCATCCTTGCATCCCTGGTATGAATCCTCCCTGGTTGTGGTATTTAATCTTCTTGATTATTTCAGGTATTCTATTTGCTACAATTTTTTTGAGGATTTTTGCCTCTACATTCTTGAGAGACACTGCTCTGTAATTATCGTTTTTGGTTGAATTTTCTTTGATTTTTGTATCAGTGTAATACTTGCCTCCAGAATAGCTTTTGAGACTATTGGCTCCTGTTCAATTTCCTTGAAGTGTTTGAGAATCTTGGCATTAAATCTTTTCTAAATTTCTTATAGAATTCATCTGTGAATCCATCAAGACCTGGGCTTTTTGTTGGTATGATTTTTAGTACATTTTCAATGTCATTGGCTGATATTGGGTTATTCAGGATTTCTATATCTTCTTCATTCAGTGTTCATAATTTGTTCCTATCTAGGTATCTGTCCATTTCTTCCGTGCCTTCAATTCTGTAAGAGTAAATATTTTCAGAATAGCTGTTAATGATCCTCTGAATTTCCATATCATCCATAGTAATTTTGTCCTTCTCCTTCCTTATTTCTTAGATTTGAGATTTTTCTTTCCTCTTTTTGATAATGTTGCTTAGGGGTTTATGAATTTTATTTAATCTTTCAAATACAAGATTTTTGATTCACTAATTCTTTATATTGTTTTTCTTGTTTCAATTGCATTATTTTCTCCTCTAATCTTTTACTTTTCTCCCATCTTTGTGCTCTGAGCTTGGTTTCTTCTTCTTTGAATTTTCATTGGTTTGTAGATATTATTCATTTTTTGTTTAATTTCATCTGCAACCCATTGGTTGCTGAGGAGGTTGTTATTTAATTTCCCTAAGTTTATGGAGTTTTAGTGGTTTCCTTTGTCATTAATTTCCAGTCTCATTGCACTATGGTCAGATAATATGTGTCAGATAATTTCTGCTTCCTTCCTTTTACTTAAGCATGAATGGACTATTATGTGGTCAATTTTAGAGAATGTCCCATGTAGTGCTAAAAATAACTTGAATTTAGATGTTGTTGAGAGGAACATTCTGTATATGTCTACTAAATCCATTTTTTCAAAGATTTGGTTCTGCTTCCTCTTTGCCAATTTTTGTATGTTTGAACTATAATTTTGAAATAAGAGGGTGTTAAGGATCCTGCTAAGATTGTGATATTGGTAATTTGATTTTTCATGACTATTAAAATTTGTCTACTAATAGTTGAGTGATCCTATATTTGGTGCATACCTGTTTACATCTTTTTTATTAATTTTATTGAGAAAGATATAGCAATGAGACAATTTCAAAACAGGTTAGTAGGACAGTTACAATAATTAATACATTGCATATTATTGTCTTTGTAGTAGTTATTTATAGTATAAGATGCAGATATGATATCTTGTCTAAATGCTATAAGTTCAAAACTTTTTTCTCATTAAACTAAGAGAAAGTAGCAAAATGGTCCTTCATTTATATCCCCCTTTTTTGTTTACTTTTGTCAGAGATGGGTATTCTGTTGAAATTCAAATATTGTATGTGTGTGAATTCAACAAAGTAATGGAATATATGTCTGTTATTTGTTCCTCTTGAATTTTTCTCCCAACCAGTACATAGTGACCTTCTTTATCTCATTTGACCACTTTTGGTTTGAAGTTCAGATTGTCTGTGAAAAGAATAGCCACCCCTATTTTTTCTTAATTCCTAGAACATGTATTATTTTGCATTCTTTGACTTTTAGCCTACGAATTTCTTTCTGGATTAAAAGTGCTTCTTGTATGTAGCATATTGTTGTATTTTGTTTCTTAATCCACTTTGCCCATCTATTTATTTTAACTGGTGAAATTATTCCATTTACAATGATGGCTATAATTGATATTATTGGCTTATATATGTCATTTTATTTTCCTTTTGTTAGTTCTCTATCTTCGTCTGTGTTTATTTGTTTGCTCATTTGGTGGGTTTTTTCAGTGGTTGATTTTGGAATTGTGGTCATTTTGATTCCTTTCTAGAATGTCTTCTACTAGTCTATGTAGGGTTGCTTTGGCCATCATGAATTTCTTTCATTATTTTTTGGCATGGAAGTATTTTACTTCTCCATCAAAATTGAAAGAGAGTGTTGCAAGGTATATCAGTCTGGGTTGGAATTTACTTTCTTGTAGGACTTGAAACACTTCACTCTATGATCTTCTTCACTTGATGATTTGAGGTGAGAAATCTGCTATTATTGAGACAGGTTTTCCTTTAAATGTGATCTGTTGCTATTCCCTAGCAATTTTTAGTATGCATTTCTGTGCTGTATTTTTGGAATCTTGATCATCATATGTTTGGATGTAGTTTTATTTGTCTTGATATTATTTGGAGTTTTATATGCCTTAGCTAACTGAAGGTTGGTTTGTTTCCCCATATGTGGGAAGTTTTCTTACGTCTGCCCATACTCTTTTTATGTTGTGTTCACTCCTTCCTTCTCATTGATGCCTATTAGTCTCACATTGTTCATCTTTGCATCATCTTGCAGAAGTTGAATTACTATTTCCTGGATCTTTGTTGCTTTGAAGAGATTTTCTCTTTTCTCATCACTAGCTGCAATGCTGTCTTCAAAGTCTGAAAGCCTATCTTCACTTTCATTCAAATAGTTTTTCCATCTTTTAATGGAGTTTTAAATTTCCTGTGTATATCTCTTTGAATCTGCTTCACCCATTCTATTTCATTCCTATATTGCTCATTCACTGACAAAGCATCTATAAGGTGCTGTTCATGGTTTCATGGCAAATTCTGAGGGGATTTAACTGACCTCATCACATACAAAAATTGCATATTTAACTATATAGTCTTGCTTTAACTTAGTCTTAGCCATCCTGCAGAAAAGTATAACCATGAAGTATAAAAAGTAATGCCATATTAATATGCTGAGCTATAAAAGGCTCAAGTCAACAAATTATGACAATTGCCAGTTCTGCTGATAATCCACTACTATTAAGGACTATTGGACTATATTGGGTTATTTTACTGAATTCAAGTGCATACAATCTTTAGACTGACTTCAAGGGTGAAAAGTTCCTTAAACACTTCTCCAAATACAGCTTCTATAACTGCAGTGGAACACCCATCTCTGAAAAAAAAGGGGGGATATAAATAATGTACTTGGATTGTTTTTGGCAGATGAGTTCAGCCAATTTACCACTTCTCACCTCTTAGCTGAACTGATACCATAGGTCTGGATCCCATCCTGGGCCCCACTGGACCTAGAAGTACACTTCTGCTCACCGCATCTACTTCTACCAAATTCAAACTCAACCTGCCAAGTCTGGAATATATCTGGCTACTGGGGTAGGCTCCTTCTGTCTGTGCCCCACAGAAGTAGACTGGCTGAGCCTGGCTGCTAGGCTCAGTGGCTCCTTCTACCTGTGCTTGGCTATACTGGGCCTAAATTTCTTCAAATAATAATAACCATCTGGGCCTGGGGAGATGGCTCAGTAGACTAAGCACTTGCCTGGCAAGCCCAAGGACCTGAGTTCAATCCCTGGTTCAAAAAAAAGATAATAACCATTTAATACAAATATCACATTGTAGGCAGATAATGTATGCTCACCTCAAAGACGTACAGATTTAAATCCTGAAACTTATTAATTTCTTTGGCCACGTTGTAAAGGAGAATACCAATTGCAAATGAAATTGAGACTTCTACTTAATTGATGCTGACATGAACCAGAATTATCCAGATGATCCAGTCTGATTTCTATGGTCTTTAGAAGTGAAAAAGGGGGCAGGGTGGGAGGGTCTGAGATTGAGGCAGTGTAGGAGAGCTTAGACAAGGCATTACTGAATTTGAAGACAGATGAGTATAATGGGTCAAGGAACAGTGAACAAGCCAAGAAAAATAAAAAATGACACAAATATTCACCTTTAGGGCATCATGAAAAAATACAGTCATGTGACACCATAATGTTAGCCCAACGAGAAATATTTTCTATTCATTTTTACACATTTTGGTAATTGTGTAAAATCAAACAAACAAATAACATTGGAAAGAGAAAATTAGATTTTAAATGTGAAATATTATACTTGAAATATAAAATTATGCTATCATATTTAGTGCACTGTGAATCATTTAAATATAAATACATTAACAACTAAAGTGACTCAATAAAGAATTATGCCAGTTGCTGTTGTGCTGTCTCTTGGGTAGATGATTGTTCAAGAAGAAGAGGGTGGTGAATGAAAGCAAGAGACAGAAAAAG
>NW_004524658.1:5493683-5497001 GCF_000260255.1 Octodon degus
CTATTATGGGCTACTGGACTCTTTTAGAATATTTTGCTGAGTTTACACACCTATAATATTCAAATAACGGAACTTAACAAAAAAGGGGATACAGATGAATGTCCATTTTGTATCTGTGTATTTAAAGTGGTTAGGATAGGTATATAGTCACATTCTCTTAATGAATAGAGGGATTTGTTGTAATAGTGTTTGTAAATAGGATATCATGTCCACATCTTGTACAGCAATTAACCACTAGGAAGAAATTATGCAATGTGTTAATTATTGAAACTCTCCTACTAATTTGGTTTGAAACTGTGTCATTGCTATTTGTTTCTCAATAAAATTATGAAAAAAAGAGTTATCCTGAAATACTAAGAGTAGAGACAAAAAGGTAATTATAAAATTAATAACCATAAGAAATTGGCAAAAAATTAAAGAAGAGACCAAATGATAGATGACCCAAACTGAAAACAATTTGTTACTGCTGTAAATTCTAGTTTATACTGATTGACACACCATTTATATAGCCTGTATATGAAAAGCAATAGATGCTCTCACCAATGCAACAAAACCTTGTCATATGTTTATTTATTACTGAAGATTTAGATAAAATATCTTTAAAATGAAACCAAAGAACTTAAAACTATCTCATTTAAAGTAAACTGTGTTTTATCTTAAAAACTAATTTCTAAATTTGTAATCTTTCTACCTTAGAGGAAATCTTAGATATTCTGTATTAAGCAAAGTAATACTTAACATTTGTATATTTTGTTCTTTCTCTACAATAAAGAAATTTTATAATATTTTATTAACATGCAACATTAAATGTTACAATCTCAGTCTTCCATGAGTATTAGAAAGCATTGATGAGGTATTGCCAATAGGAAGATGGAGGGATACATGGGAAAATCAAGGGTTCAGGTCAGAAGCTGGAACAGCCAAGGAAACAGATACACCCTGAGCATTTCCAGAAGGAACACAGTCCTAGGATACCAGAGTGCGATGAAGTGCAAGCAAAACTGACCATATTTATATCCAAGTGCTGAGCTTTAGGGCAATTTTCTTTAGAGTCTTCCTTTATTTCTTATATTGCTGAGGCTTGCTTCTGAAGAGCATGTTGATATAAATAAAATCACCATGTAAAAAATTTAATCTTAAATGAGTAAAACTTGCCAGGCTCAACTTTTAATTGAGGGGGAAAAAAAACTATTTTGTCTACAGAAAAAGAAAGAAGCCATACTGACTTCTTAAAATAAGATCTATAATGAGTGTCAAATAAAAATATATGAGAAAATGCAATGTGAAGCAGGATGCTATCAATTGATTACTACTTACCTTCAAGCCTTTTTCAATATATGAAGAAATTTTCAGTCCAAATATCACACTGAAAAAATGGAGTTATTCTCTTCATGTTTTAAATTTAGAATTAGATAACAAAATATATATTTGAAATACCTATGGACAATCTGGGTAAAAAGAAATGGAAAATTCTAGAAATAAGGTGACCAAAACACTGACCAGGGAGTCAGACTAGAGACACTGCAACCCAGGGCAGACCTGAATGGCCCAAAGCTAGACCTGAGCTCCTTAAATGACCATTATTATCCCTCCCTGCATCATGTGTGCCATATGGGAGTTAGGAGAATCTGAGCTCTATCTCAGGGGTTGATTAGATATGGAGAAAATAGGAACAAAGCAAAAACAATAGGTCTGGCACAGGACAAAAATTTCTTGAACCAGAGAGGCAACAGAAGTGATGAGATAGCTAATGCAGGCCAGGCTTGGAAGATAAACACCACCAACTGACTGATGAGTTGAACTAGAGGATGAACACAGAAAATGAAACAAAAATCAAGAGAAACAGAATCATCTGGTATAGAGCTCAATACATGTCAGGAGTACGATGCTCCATTCACACAATGCTACAGGGCAGTGAATGCTACTGAAGAACCTTAGGGCAGAACTTCGAGATTAGACATCTAACTCAGATGGTTGTTCAATATCCAAATATCTCTGAAGGAGATATGAGGGTTTAAGAACTTCTTCAGCCACCAAAAGTCAGCATGTGGAAATAAGAATATGGAATAAGGAATAAGAGTTTATGTATCTTGATGTCTAAAATCCAAAAGCTGATGCTCAAATAAGAAAAATAGTTCTTTGACAAATTTTTCTTAATGCCAGATTTCACTATTTTTTTTACCAAGTTAATACTAATATCTCCAAACTCACCTCTCTATAACTTACATAAAAAGCATAAGCAGAGTTTATCTTATATTTAAGTGAGTTATATTATCATTTACAAGATAATACCCTTTATTTCATCACTTTTATATTTTTACATTGAAAGATAACAAATACATGTGAATATCAAAAGAATACCAAAGTTGTATTTATTATACACAAAAATGTTTATGTGGGTCTACAAATTTTCAAAACATGAACATATCCATAAAATTTCCACTCAGAATGAGAAATAAAATATTACCAGCATTTCCACAGATTCTTTTTTTTTTTTTTTTTTTGTGGAACTGGGGATTGAACTCAGGCCCCTGCTCTTGCCAGGGAAGCGCTTATTCCACTAAGCCATCTCCCCAGCCCCAAATGAAGTTGTATCTAAGGCTGGAGTAGGGAAGAAGGAGGAAGTTTCTCTTTTTTTTTGTAGTTATAGAGAGGTGAGTTTGGAGATATTAGTATTAACTTGGGGAGGTAAGCTGTTGTTTTAGGGATTCAGCCATGAAAATTATTTTTTTTTTTATTTATTTTGGTGGAACCTGGGATTGAACTCAGGCCCTTTTGCTTGCCAGGCAAACACTTATTCTACTGAGCTATCTCCCTGGCCCTCCACAGATTCTTATTTTTCCTCCTTTCTCTTAGTCTTCTGTCTCAAAACAACTACCATTTTGACTGCTAAAATTAGCAGTTAATTTTGCTGAGTTTTAAACTTATACTACAATTATATTCTATGTACATGTTTGGTATCTTTTTTAATCATTATACTATTGTGACTGCTCTTACACTAATAATCCATGATATTTCTTACAGAATAATTTGTTCATTTTTATTGTTATACTTAGCCACAAAAAATTATCTATCAATCCATTGACTATAGCTTTAGTATACATCTTTTTTATACTTGTCCTTTAGTGTAACTGTGCCCATATTTCTGTTGACTTTATTAATCTGTGTAAATGAAAAGAAAGTTGAACACTTCCAACATATAATGGTATAGGAAGGCCTGGGGATATAGCTCAGTGGTGTAAGAATCTGCCTGGCAAATGCAAGGTCCTGAGTTTGATTCCTGGTACTGAAAAAAAAAAAAAAAAGCAAGACTCTGTC
>NW_004524658.1:5497101-5524468 GCF_000260255.1 Octodon degus
AAATTAGAAAAGTCACAAATGAGGGATACAAAGAAATGGGACCAAAGCAAGTCCAAAATCCAGCATGGCAAAACTTACATTCTAAGTTCAGCACACAAGACAATGTGTGAACTACAAAGGCCTTGGGTGGCTCTGCCCAGGGGGCACTAAAGTGTGATTGTAGCTCCCAGGGATTCTCTCTTGGACCACCTCTGCTCTTTTGTTGCAGTTCTCCTCAAGAGTTCCATGTTTCCTGCTTCTCCAAACTTTTGGGATCTTACTGTGCCGTTGGCCGCATATGCACCGCTTCACACACTGCTCTCTCATGGGCACATTGCCTGTCTTCCCAGGCCTTCTGAGATACAGACAGGAGACTTCCTTACCTGACAACTATTGAACTCTGAATGCACCTAAAATTAGCTCCCCAAGATGATGAACAGATCTTTTACCCACTGGAGCAATAGCCAGACTTCTCTTTCTCCTGGCTATGGGAGACTGGTGTCTATGAACCAAATCCCTAAGAATAATTTTCTTACGCCATGCCCATTCTGGTGCATGGTCCTCTGGGGCTCTCTCATGAAAGAAAAGTCTTTCATATTCATAAGTCTGAACTTGCAAAGGCGGGAGTATTACCATTTGTTTTGATATCCTGAAGTCATCTTTTCTATTGTTATCCTCTGGAATACTTGGCTTTTTGTTACTAGTCTTTTCAACTACCAATATCTTCTCTGTTCCATTTTGCAGGCCACAACTTCCCTGGTGTTCCCTTTGTATCCACATAGATGGCATTTTATCATTCTACTGGGCTCATTTCTCCTCATTCTCAAAATAAATCTGTCTAATAGCCCCCAACAGTAACCATACCACTGCCTCAACATTTGACTGCCTGGAAATCTCTTCTGCAAGATTAGTCAGTCCTCTCCCTTTAATCTTTTTTTTTTTTTTTTTTTTTTTTGGTGTGTGTGTGTGTGTGTGTATGTGTGTGTAGGTTCTCACTACACAGCCCAGAGTCATAGTGATCCTCCTGATTTCTGCCTCCCTAGTGCGGGGATTACAAGCAGGAGTAACATTGCCTAGACTCCATTGCTGGCTCAGCGTGCCCAGGGGCTGGGGTGATGAGGTATGTGGAGCCAGGCATCAAACCCTGGCCCCTGCACTTACGTAAGCAAGCACTTAGTCTGCGGAGCTATACTGCTGGCCTTTCTTCCTTTAACCTTAGGCTCAGACTAAGTCTCTGGACAAGAGAAAAATGCAGACAAACTTTCTTCCAAGCCATAATATGTGTTTTCTAGAGTTCCATAGTGAATGGAATCTGGTTTTAAAATGTTTTATTCATTTTAATGAGAAAAAATGGCACAATAGCAATAAAACAGTTTCAAAACAGGTTAGTAGAGTGTTACAATAATTCATGCATTGCATATTGTTGTCTTTGCAGTATTTATTCAGAGGACAAGATGTAGACATGATATCTTGCCTAGACACTATTAGTACAAACCTTTGTTCTCATTGAACTGAAGGTAGCTGTACATCTATCCTAACTATCCTGTATCGACACATGTTATGGTTTGTATCTAGTTGTACCCCAAAGACTCATGTAAATCATGAGGCAGTCACCACTTGAAGGGCAGCACATGGCTTGAGGGACATGGCCAGAGGATGAGGGCAGGGCTTGAGGGACAGTGCCAGAGAGGCATGAACTGTTAAACTGGCTAGCCGGTGCTTTCTCAGAGAATTGTGGAGAGGGGCATCCTGGACATGGCAGTGCCCAGCCTCTCCTCCAGTATCTTGAAACCTCCAAGAACTGTGAGCTAAATAAACCTTTCCTTCCCTCACTTTGAGTGTTGGGTTTTTGTATCAGCAGCAAGAGAAGAGTAACTAAGACAGAATTTGGTACCAGTGGGGTCATTGGTGCCAGTGGGGCCATTGTCGTGGCTGTACCTGATGAAGTGGATTGCAAGCATTTGGGAATGGCTTATGGGAAGAGAGGAAAGGTTTGGAGATGTCAACTACAAGCAACTCACTGGAACAGCTTTGGCTGTTCTGTAGGGAAGATTCTGGTCAGTGTTCAGACCACAAGACTGATAGAAAACCAGCCTGTAAAGAGCAAGTTAGGGAGGTTTCTGCTGGGAAGGACTGTATTGGTTGTTGGACTCCAGATCATTTGTGTTTTGGCATGGCAGAACATTTGTCTGAATTTTGCCTGTGTCCCGAGACTTTGCCCAAAACTGAGATTAAACATGAGGACTGAATAACATTTCAAAGGAAATCTTAAAGCTGCCAAATTTTGGGGCAGTTACATGCTTATTGCTGGGGGCTCTTAAATTTATGTTGAGAATGAAGTGCAAAAAGCTCTGCAGAATGATTTAAAATGTGTTGAGTTTGGCCAGAAAGAAAACACCAGGAAGGCTATGGACTGCAAAGATAAAGCTAAGATCTCCATTACCCAGGAGGAACAGGACAGTGGAAAAGATGTCCTGAGGGCACGACAGGAGGTGGCAGGTTCTCACCCTTTGTAGTCTCAGAATCATAAGAATGACAGATTTTGCTTTGAGAAGAAAGCCTCAGAGCCCCATGAGAATGGAGGCACTGGCCACACAAAGTTTCAGAATGGAGGTGGTGGCCACACCAGATTACAAATAGGCACCAGCATAGAGAATTTGTTCCTCAGAATCAGGGTCAGAACACTCAGAAATCCAGGCACGTGACCCCTGCAGCCAAGAGAGAGGAAAGCCTGGCTACTGCTCCAGCTAGCAGCAGACCTTGGCATCATTCTTGTGATGCTGGTTTTAGGTGCATGCAGAAAGCAGGAGCTCTGAGGTTAAGAAGGCTTCCACCTTGATTTCAAAATGCCTGGGAGGTCAGGCAGTGTGTCCATGGGAGGGAAGTGTGTAAAGCTCTGAGTGAGAAGCTTATTCCATGGAAACCCTGGAAGCTTGAAAAAGCCAGGAATGTGGATCATCTACGTGAAACTGCAAAGAGGGAGCAAAGCCGGACAATGAAAGGAGCCATGGGAGCTACCACCAAGAGTCCTCTAGGGGTGGAGCAACACAGAGCTCACAATTTGCCACAGATTGCTTCAGATGTTCCAAAGGACCTTCAGGACTTAATGTTTGCCCTGCAGGATTTTAGACTTCTTTTGTCGCCACTGGTTTGTATCTTTCTGTGTATACCTTTTGAAATGGCAATGTTTATCTTGTGCCTTTGAATGTTGAATGTATTTAACTTTTCATTTATATAGTTGAGAGTTTGCCTTGGATCTTTGAGGAGACTTGGGACTTGGACTTTTCAGCAATGCTGAAAATGTTGGGACTTTGGCAACTCTTAGAGATGAATTAAAACGCCTTTTGCAGAAATGGATGTACATGAGACTTTGGGGGTCCAGTGGTGGAATGTTATGGTTTGTATCAGTTGTCCTCCCAAAGCTTCATGTAGATCATGGGGCAGTCACCACTTGAGGGGGCAGCATGTGGGTTGAGGGGGCAGCATGTGGGTTGAGGAGTATGGCAGCCAGAAGATGAGGGCATGGCCAGAGAAGCATGAACCATTAAACTGGCTAGCCAGTGCTTTCTCAGAGAGTTGTGGAAAGGGTCATCCTGGACATGGCAGTGCTCCAGTCTCTCCTCCAGTTTCTTGAAACCTCCAGGAACTGTGAGCTAAATAAACCTTTCCTTCCCTCATTTTGAGTGTTGCTGGGTTGTTCCAGCAACAAGAGTAACTAAGACAACATATATATTTTTTCCACCACATAACTGTCTTTATTTATATCCCTCCTTTTTTGTTTTTTGTTAGAGATGGTTGTTTCCTTGCAGATGTATTTGCAGAAGTTTTTTTTTTGTTTTTGTTTTTATTTTCTTATTTTTATTTATTTTTTTTTTGTGGTACCAGGGATTGAACTCAGGTCCTTGAGCTTGCCAGGCAAGCATTTATTCCACTGAGCTATCTCCATAGGCTATTGGAGAAGTTTTTAAAGGATCTTTTCATACTTGATGCCAGTCCAAATATTGTAGGTACTCAAATGGAGTATTTCTTTCCAGGAGAAACATCCTTTGCCTGGTCTCTATTGGAATCATTTCCATTATCATTTTTATTCTGGTATTCTGAGCTCTGACCAGTGCTATTCTAAGGTGTTTCACGTCTATCTTTTCCACCAGCATCTCCAAAGTTTTCATAATTCTTCCTCTTCCCATAGGCCTTTTTGAAAAGCTTATAAACTACACGGTCAGGTACAGTCACTGCAACCATCCCATTTCTCTGTTATCCAATTCTGTCTTAGCTACTTTTGTCATGACAGGGACTAAATACCAGGTGCCAAAAGTTAAGAGGGGAAAGGATTATTGGCTCACAGTTGTAGATGTTTCAGTCCATAGCAAGCTGGTACCAAGGCAGGGTGGCATGGCAGGCAAGCATTGCAGAGGAGAAATAGTTCATGGTAGGCGGAGGGTGGGAAAGCAAGAAAGGAAGAAAGACCACCCTCTTTCCATCCCTTATATTGTATTCAGGCTGCCATGATTAGGAGTGTGCCAAGCCATTCCATGATTGATTTATTAATCAGACACCTTTAATCTTAGCATTGCACCATAGGTCAGTCACACTAGATTCATATGCCATTGGAAATGTCCCACTATGTCCATATGTTGGGGTATGTCTAAACACAATCAATAAATAACACATTAAAAAGAAAGTATAGGGGCCTGGGGAGATGGCTCAGTAGAATAAGCTCTTGCCTGGCAAGCACAAGGGCCTGAGTTCAATCCCTGGTTCTGAAAATAAAATAGTATATAATATATACTTAGGGCTAGTATGATGTAAACTAAAAGCTTTTTATGCAATATACATTTTTTACAACATGAACACATTTCAGTGTTTTTAAATAAAAATATGAAGTACATGTTATCTATTTCCCACAGAGAAAAAGAATATATTTTAAAGAAATTAAGTAATGTGCAAAGTCACACAGTAGGAATGAAATGTCACCTTTATTGTAATGGAGTATCACATTGTCATGAAGACAGAGGAGTATATAACATCTGGAAGCACCAGGGAATCACAGGCTTTCTACCCAGAAGGACAGTACTAAAGAGGAAAACTATGATAAATGAAATAGACCTTTCTTTTATTGCAGGGATTCAAATTTTTCCCACTTCACTCATCATTGGAAATATTGTTCGTTAAAGTTATGCTAGCATGCATCCTTATTCCTTAATGAATGCTATATAGTACACAATAAAGATGATGAAAATATTTCCCAAACTATATAACTGAATTTTACTTTTATTTTTTCTGTAAATATAGTTTCTAAACTGTTGATGTAAATTATCTTTACTGAAGTCTTACAAAGAGGGGAAAAAGATGTTAAATTATTGTCTATGTATTCAGTGTCAAGTAAGCAGATATTGTAAAATGTAATGCATGACTTTGTAACACCTTTTCTGAAAAAGAATTGCTTGATTTATATTTGAACTTGAAAAAAAATTCATTGGCATAATACTTGACGGAGGAATGCTGACTCTTTTCCTTTCAGCAATAATTCACAACTGAAGACAAGCAAACAAATTAGATATCCACTTTAATCCTAAACAAAAAAAAAATGCACACTGTTAAAGTAGAATTAATATGCATCTAATTATCCATAGATTAACATGCACATAAAAACACATTGTCACATTAAATTTCTTATCTCTCTGTCTCTGCCTCTCCCCATCCCCGCCCTACACAGACTTATTTGGGAAGAAAAAATATTTGCTGTATAAAAAAATGCAGAAATACCTTAAAATGAAAAAAAAAAGAAAGAAAAGAAAAAGAAACCCAGACTAGCTTCATCTTCCCATATGCCACACTCTGACAAATACCCTGGGTCCCAGAATCCCAGGGCCATTTACTCCACTTCTAATGGTTCCACCACCTTCCAATAGCATCACAAGCTCAGGACAAAGGCTTGAAGAAAGAAATAGGCCTCTGGAAACCAGTCAAGATCTAAACTATACGGCCAGTCAGATAGCTCAGCTAAGTAAAGTTCCTGCTTAAGCAGGTACTGGGACTGGGCTTTGATCCCTGGTGTGCAGTGCCAGCCCTGCCCCCGGGGCATGCTGAGATGGCGACTGAGATGGTGTGGTGGCGCGTGCCTATAATCCCAACACTTGGGAGTCTGAAAACAGGAGGATCAGTACGAGTTCCATCATTGAACACCCTGTAGACCCTTCCCAAAATTCAGAAAGAAAGAGAGAGGGAGGGAGGGAGGGAGGGAAGGAAGGAAGGAAGGAAGGAAGGAAGGAAGGAAGGAAGGAAGGAAGGAAGGAAGGAAGGAAGGGAAGGAAGGAAGGTCTAAACTATTACACTGTGACATTGTACAGAGAAAGCACTTCGACAAGCTTTGTTTGTTGGCCATGCTTTCAATCTATGTGCTTCCTGTCATCGTGCAGGGCCCAAGTAGGAAACTATTTTTTCCGTAAGTTTCTACATTAATACATAAAATACTTTCATACTTTCTCAGCATTTCAAGTTAAAACAAAATGTTGCAATTTATCTCCTGAATTTGGAGTTCTTATCTGCTTTAGGAATTTCGCCTCTACTGACTTTGCTTTTTCAAGGTAGTCCAGTGCTTTGTGGGGGGATGAGAAGACCCCACTGGTTGTATAGTCATAGAATGACCTCACTACCTTGAAATCTCACTTTCACAAACTGCATTAGTTGGAAAGTCAGTTTCCAATCTTTTCCTACATGTAAATATTTTTATAGGTACAAATAAAAAAATCTACACAAAACTAATATAGTCCCCAACTCTTGTCTCTTTGATTTCTGATAAGAAGTTTCTACAGAAAAAAAGTTATGCAAATCGAAACATAAAAGCATCCTAGAGACAGGATGTGCTGACACATGATCTGAATTCGGATAAAAATATACTTTAGAATGAGTAGAGGAAGATCGACGAGAATTACAAGTTGGAGCCTGCTATGAAGTTTTGTTTTTGTTTTTTTTTTTCACTTGGCCAGGTTCACATAAACACTTTTCTAAGGCTAAGTTGGTGGCATCCTACTTCTCTTTATTTTGTTCTGTTTTAATAATTTTGATGAGAAACAAATAGCAATGAGATAGTTTCAAAACTGATTAGGATAGTTTCAAAAAAATACATTGCATATTGTTGTCTTCTTAGTGGTTATTCACAGTACAAGATGCAGACATGATATCCCTTACACAAACACTATTAGTACAAATCTTTCTAGTCATTGAATTATGAGAAATTAGCAGCATATCTATCCTATTTTGAATATACAAATACATAATGGTCATTCTTTTGTATCTCCTTTTTTGTTTAGTTTTGTCAGAGGTGGGTATTCCATTGTCATTTAAATATTGTAGGTGTATGCATTCAGCAAAATATTCCAATATAGTCTAGTAGTCCATAATAGTAGTGAGTTATCTATAGGACTGGCAGTGTCAAAAGTTGTTCACTTGAGCCTTTTACAGTTCAGCATATTAATATGGCTTTACTTTTTATACTTCATTTTTTTACTTTTCTGCTGGATGGTTAAGACCAAAGGTATAATACAATTAAATGGAAAGCTTGAACTCTTAATTTTGAACAGTGCTTGTTTTAGTGATGAAAAATATTTCTAACATCCCTCTTGTTAACTCCAGGGCAGACTAAGACAGTGATGTTTGCAGCTTTTGCTTTACCTATCTCTACAATGTAGACTAAAACTTAGAATATTTCCAATGTTTATTAACTACATCCACAAGTATTTTAAAGATTGCTCAGCAGAAAACACAGCAACCAAGGAGATCACAAAATGGTGATACCTGCATAACCCATGAACAATAATGATTAGAAGTTTTCTGTGTTGCGTATTTGAAATAGAATTTGATTCTTTGAGTGTTAATCACTTGAGAATCCATGCTACTAAGAAAAAATTGTGAAAGCTCTTTTCATATATGACTCGGCTATTTGCAAAGGTTTTACTGTCAAAGAAGACTATAAAGAAGAGATCTGTGATACTAAAACTAATAAAGCACTTAATTGGAAAAGGGGAGGCTTGGGCCACAGAGGTCCCAGTTTATGGTCACTCAGTGCTGTTATTTGAAGCCTGTCATATAACAGTACTGCATAGTAAGAGCATGTGAAAGAGGAAGCCCATTTTTATCTCAGAACAGTCAGCAGGCAATGAGGGAAGAAGAGTAGAGGCCTGTGTCACAGAATTTCTTTCAAGGGCATATGCCCAATGACCCCACTTTTGCCTATTAAGTACTATGTCCTATTTGTTACACCACCTCCCACTAGAACCACTACCAACCCTTAAGACATGGGGCTTTGGCACAGATTCAAGACCCTTATTATACCACTGAGCCATGGTATGAGCAGCATATGTGCCTTGGTCAGTCTCCTGTTCATCCACCACTTTGGTGGGAATATGTCCCTCAGGATGCATCAGACCTTAGACTGGGATAAGAAAGTTCATACGTCAGTTTTCCTAAGAGTCAAACTTTTTTTTTTCTTTTTTTCACTGACTCCTACCATTATTGCTTTATTAGTTTTGGAATCAAAGATCTCTTCTTTATAGTCTTCTTCGACAGTAAAATCTTTGCAAATAGCAGAGTCATATATGAAAAGAATGAAAAGAGTTTTCACAATTTTTCCTTAGCAGCATGGATTCTTAGGGCAAATTCTACTATTCTGACCCTTAAATACAACTGGATTTTTTATTTCCTCCTCTCCTAGGCATCAGAAATTGACTACTGTCGGAGAGCCCAGAATTTCAGTACAATAGCTACTTATTTATTTGCCCCTAAGAGGAAAATACCAAGCATGCTTCAACACAGACATTTTTATCTAGCTGAGAAACAGAATTTTTGGGGGACTGGTATGTTTTTAAGTAGGAAAAAGAACAAGCTTATTATCTAAAAGCATTTTTGAGCATTTACATCCATGATGTCAGTTTTTATATATTGGGACATCTTGTTTAAGAATCTAGTTTAGAAATTGCAGGCAATTATCTTCCACTTTCCCAGATATAATAAAGGTAAAGAACTTAAGATTATGTTGATTTATTTTTGCATTTTCTCCTGCTTTTCTTAAAAACCCATTTAGCAAACAATTATTGGGAGAGTGTTTTGTCAGTCTCTGTTCTAAAAGCAAGATAGTCACAGGTAACAAAGGGGGTCTGTGCACTCACGGAGTTCACACCTAGATGACTCACACCACATAATCCTCCTCAGCTTTTTCTCCTAATTAAAATGTGTAATATTGCAGAAGAATTGCCATCCAATTATGTATAAAGTTTCCCATCCTGGAGGAGAGCGATAGTCATATCCATTCCCTCCTGAATGTGGCCTTAGTGATTTGGTTCTAAAGAGTAGAGTATATAAATGGGGCATGAAACGTGAAAGGAGAATGCTAGGAAGGACTGGCTCAGAGGGGTGGCCCTCTCTCATGCCCTCAGTGGCATATTGTGTTGATACCATGAACCTTTGATATGATGCGATAAGAAAAGCACTTTACTTCTGGGTTCTTCCTATGTGAAAACAATGAGAATTCCTGTCTGATGGTCAGAGAAACACAAAGTAAGTTCCAATGCAGGCAAATTCTATGAAATATCTAACCAATACTTCTAAAAAGTGCAGTGGTCTTCAAAAAAAGAGACTATAGAGAAAAAGCTACTGTTGTTAGGAATTGAAGGACACATGTCTGATTCTTGAATGGGATCTTGAGTTGGAAAATGAATATTAGACAAAAGCTAGTTAAATGTAAATTATCAAGTTTAGTTAATAATATAAATATTCTTTTGCTGACTCCTTCATTGTCACATATATATCAATATAAGGTATGAGGTTATGGGGGATATGTAGGAATGCTACTGTGTTTGTAACATTCCAGTAATCTAAAATGATCCTACAATTAAAGGGTATAAATTTTCTGATCAAGGAAATTATGGGGCCATGGAAGAAAGTGATTGATGATGTGAAGTGTGCCTAAGGAGAGTCACATGGAGAGAAAACATTCTGTCAGGCTCTCACAGAAAGCACATTGGTCAAGCAATGACTGTGATTCATCCACATGGCTGACACTGACAAAGGATTTACAAACTTCTGTACAGGGTTTCAGGGTCAATCCTGAGGGGATTTGACTGACTTTGGCAGATACAAAAGTTACATTTCTTGTTATATATGTCTTGCTTTATTTTGGTCTTAACTATCCAGCAGAAGAATATGAAAACAAGGTATGAAAAATAAAACCATATGAATATGCTGAGCTCTAAAAGGTTCAAGTCAACAACTTTGGACATTGCCAGTTCTACAGAAAACCCACTACTATTATGGACTACTGGAGTATGTTGGAATATTTTACTGAATTTGCACACCTACAATATTTAAATGACAATGGAATAGGCTTCTCTGACAAAAATAAACAAAAAAGGGGGATACAAATGAACGACCATTTTGTATCTGTATATTCAAAATAGGATAGATATACAGCTGTATGCTCTTAATTCAATGAATAGAGAGATTTGTTCTAATAGTGTCTGTGGACTGGACATCGTGTCTGCATCTTGTACAATGAATAACCACTAAGACAACAATATGCGATGCATTAATTATTGAAACTGTGCTAGTAATCGGTTTTGAAATTTTCTCATTGCTATTTGTTTCTCAATAAAATTATTTTTTAAAATAAACATATAAAGGGCCAGGGAGATGGCTCAGTGGAATAAGCGCTTCCCTGGCAAGTGCAAGGCCTGAGTTCAATCCCCGGTTCTGGAAAAAAAAAAAAAATAACCATATAAGGATAGCTAATAAACTCGAAAAAAAATAAAAGGTCATGTGAAATACACACACAACACACTACATACACACATACACACATGCTAACACATTATACACACATATATATACACACCAACATACTACACACATATATGCACACACCAACAAACCAGCACAGTACACATATTGACATACACACCTTTATATTTACGTATGTAATTGTTGAATCCCATAAAATAATGAGTTTTAACTTAGAATAAGATTTTATACTGATAAGTGCACTAAACTGTAAATATTTCGGTCCAAATATATTTAATAAATCTAGTCTACTGAAATCAATCTAGTGTAGCCTCATTTGCTATAAATCTACTCAGCACACTTACATTAGTCCTCTATTGGGTAAAATCATTCAACATAGTGCTACATTTTGTTTGCACAAAGGCCTTCTTATTTCTTTTTCTTTAGTAGTACATGTTTTCCATACATTTTGATTACATTTGTCACTGGGAATTTGTATTTGTGCAGAGTATTTCTTAATTATTTTTTCCATTCCTCTCCCTTCCCTTCAACCCTTCTTCTTATCCCCACTTGCAGAAGCTCTGTTTCTATTATTTTACTTCCAATCTTTTTAAAGCCCTTTCCTTTTGTTCCCTGCCCTCTCCCTCTTCTCTCTTTCCCTCTCTATTTGAACATGTTCTTGCTGCTTCCCAGAATCTGTCTTCCCATTTGCTCTTTTGTTACTTTTGGATCAGTCACACAAGAGAAGCAATGCGGTACTGAAACTTGTGGGTCTGATTTATGCACTTAAAATTATGGTACAGGGTTGGGAAGTGCAAAGTCCTGAGTTCAATCCCTAGTACTGAAAAAAAAAAGAAAGAAAGAAAAGAAAGGTACAAAGTCTTAAAAAAAAGATGGGGAGAAGATACAGCTCGTGGCTGTTAACTAACAAGAAAGAATATCAAGAGTACTATAAATTTTTAGCCCATAGATAATCAAATTCAACATTTAAAATGCAATTATATTGAATTTATGTCACATTTGACCATTGTAAAATCAAAAGCATTTAAGTCCAACCATCAGAAATCAGGGATCCATCCTATTCCTTACTCTTAATGTAGATTTTCATTAGCCATTATTTTCCATTTCTTGAATGATTTCCTTTGCCATTTCTGGTAGTTCAGGCCTACTAGTAATCAATTACGTTATTTGTGTATTCATTTATTTAATTTCTGCAATATTATTTTCATTAGCAGATACTTGAATCACATAATTATTACATTTCTAGCAGGAAGTTGGTACATGTACATAACACATCCAATTCATTTTCATCCTGGTTCCCTCCATCTCCTCATTCTGCAACTCCTGGTTCCCTCGCCTTTTGAAAAGGTGTATCTTCTTATTTACTATGATCTATCTTTTTTTGGTTCTTTATTCATATTTTGGATTTCTTTTCTAAGAGAAAACATGTGATAAATCATTTAGCATAATGGTCTCAAGATGCATCCATTTTCCTACAAATCACTCAAACTTGCATTCTTTATATTGCCAAATAATATTATATATAAACATGACACTTTATCTATTGGTGGACATACAGGCTTGCTTCCAAGATTTAGTTATCATTAATTCTGTGGCTATAAAGGTGGATATGTACATGTACATATCACTGTAATATGATATCTTGAGCAATTTTGAAAAGAAAGCTAGTGGAATAACAGGGACAAATAGTCTTTGTAGCTTTAGATTTTTGAAATTTACGTATTTGCTTCCATAGTGGCTATACCAGTTTACATTCTTATAACAATGGAGAAACTTTCCTTTTTCTCCTATACTATGGTCAGCACTAGTTATTATTTGATTTTTGATCATAGCAATTCTTTCTGGAATCAGAATATATTTAATGTCCCTTCATTCTGTATTTCTGTGTTGGGCAGATTTTTTTTTCTTGAATTTATTAGCCATTTGTTCTTTTTTTTTTAATTGCTGAAGTACTTTCAATTTTCTAATTTTTTTCCATAATTTTATTGAGAAACAAATAGCAATGAGACAGTTTCAAACCAAATTGGTAGGTCAGTTTCAATAATTAACACATTGCATGCATACTTCCTAGTGGTTAATTACTGTACAAGATGCGGACATGATATCCTATTTACAAACACCATTAGAACAAATCCCTCTATACATTAAGAGAATGTAACTATAAATCTATCCTAACCACTTTGGATACACAGATACAAAATGGACACTCATAGCCATTTATTCTTTTTTGTTAAGTGTACAGTCATTTCAGTGGCCCATTTGAATTGGGTCTTTTATTTTGGAGGTTTACTTTTTTGCGTTTGCTATGTACCAAGATACTAGTCCTCTATTTTAGGAATAGCTGACGAAGGTTTTTTGCCCACCTAATTCTATAGATTGTATCTTTATTCTGATGGTTGGCTTTTTTTGTTCTGCAAAAGCTTTTTAATTTAATATGATCTGATGTGTTCATTTTTTATTTTACTTCCTGGGTTATGTTCAGAATTTTCTTTATTTATGATCATGTTTGCAAGAGTTTTACCTATTTTATTTTTCAACAGATTAAATATTTCTCTTTTAACATTGAGATTTTTGGTCCATCTTGATTTCAGTATACGACATAATAAAAGACAAGGATCTAGATGTAAATGATAAGGATTCTCTATATGTGGATAACTGATTTTCCCAGGACTATTGCTAAAGAGAGTATTTTTCCCCAGCATGTGTTTTTGGCCCCTTTGGAAAAGAATGCATAGCTAAACACATCTGTGTTGTTTCCACATCCTCTACTCTGTTTAATTGACCCACATGTCTGTGTTATAATGCCATACTTTTTTTTAATCATTGTAACTTTTTTATATATTTTGAAGTTAAGGATTGTGATGTCTTCTGTTTTTCTCTAGTTGTCTAGGATTGTTTTAACTTTTCTGAATCTCTTCTGGTTCCATGTGTATTTTAGGGTTTTTTTTTAGTTGTATAGGGAGCGTTATTGGTATTTTGACTGAGATTGTGTTGAATCTGTACTTCAGTTTTGGAAGCATGACCATTTTGACAGTATTGATTCTGTTTGCACAGGAACATAAAATAGAACATAAAATATTTCCATTTTATGATGTGTTCTGTAATCTCCAGTTTTAGAGTACTGCAGTTTTTATTTTTTTTGCAGAACCGAGAATTGAACTCAGGCCCTCACACTTGCCAGGCAAGCACTTATTCTACTGAGCCATCTCCCCAGCCCCCAGAGTACTGCAGTTTTTATTGTAGAGTTTTTATCATTTACTTCCTTGAATAGGCTAAATCTTTTTTTTTTTTTTTTTTTTTCAGAACTGAGGATTGAACTCAAGCCCTTGCACTTGGCAGGGAAGTGCTTATTCTACTGAACCATCTCTCCAGCCCAGAATAGGTTAATTCTTAGACATTCAATTTTTCATTATGCTATTATTTTCCTAGTTTCTTTCTCAGTAAGTTTATAGTCAGAGCATAACAATGGAGTTTTGTTTATTAATTTTGTAACTTATTGCCATTCTGAATTTAGTTATTGATTATGGGAGTTTTTGGTGAAACTGTTGGGTTCATCTGTGGAGAGGAATACATATACAAATAACTATAATTTGACTTCTTCTTTTCGTATATGCATCCTTTTCGTTTCTGTCTCTTGGTTAACTGCTTTAGTCAGTGTGTCAAGTACTAAATCTAAGAAGAACGATGAGCACAGACATCTCTGTTGTTTTCCTGATTTTCATAAAAATGGCTTTCGATTTTTCTTTTAATATGATTTTGGCAGTAGCTTTGTTATCACTGATTTTGTATCCAATTGAGATAAGATCCTTCCATATTTATTTTCAGCAGGGTTCTCATCATGGATAAATGCAAAATTTTGTCACAGCCTTTTTCTGTGAGTAATAGATTGTGTGATTTTATCCTTGTTTCTGATTATATAGTGTATGACATTTATTGATTTGCATATGTGAAACCATCTACATACTAGGATTAAGGTTACTTGGTTTTGTTTTATGACCTTTTGGTTTTATTGTGCTATGTTTAATAGAATTTTGTTGAGAACTTTTGCATCAATGTACTTTAAAAAAGACTGGCTTGTAGTTTTTCTTTTATGTTAAGTCCTTGTCTGATTTTAGAATGAGAGAAATGCTGCTTTTCATGAATGACTTGAAGCACCCTCTTCCTCTTTCAACTTTTAGGAATAGTAACTTAGATCTTGCCTGTCATTCTTGTACAGCTCAACAGTGAATCCTGGCCCTGGGATTTTCTTGGCGTTTGTTTCTTTTGTTTTGTTTTGTTTTTGTTTTGTTTTTGTTCTTTTGCTTCAATTTCCTCTGTCTTCTTGGTTCAGTTTTGGTAACATGCATGCATCTAGGAATCATCCATTTCCTCAGAATGCTCTAATTTATTCAAGGATAGGTTTTGAAAGCAGTTCCCAATAATCTTCTGGATTTCAGTTGTGTCTACTTTGATTTTACATTTTTCACTTATTATTGCATTCATTTCATTTCATTTTCTTTTTTACTGTGGTTTTTGGGTTGAATATAGGGAAAGATTTTGTTGCAGATATAGAAATTTATTTAGTTAGTATCTGTTTTTTACTGATTCATTTGTTTTGGTGGAGCTAACTATAGGCATTTTCTTTTGTTCCAACATATTTGTTAGAGGGAGGATGCAGTATCATTGTTCCCACATGAAGTTTTCCAGCAATGAAATGCAGCATATCTAATGACACAAAGATAATCCAGATATTGGTGTACAGAGAAAACCAATTAAAAGCAACAACTGTGGCATCCTTGGAATAGCAGCAATAATATTATCAAATATAAACTGGATTTCAGCGTTCCATAAGAACCATTAAGTACCTCCCTTAAGCTCAGAAAATAGAATTGCAATCAAAGTACAAACACTAACACAAATATTTAATTCGTATTATACAATCAATACTAACAGTAAATAACTATTAAATTAGCAATTATACTCCTAACAACAATAGAAAAGAATTAAACAATAATAGCATAGTATTAAGCAGCTAATGAGTGATGAGGCATAAATGCATTAGCAGAGTGGATGTTGAATTAAAAAGTAGAATTTGAGAGATTAAGCAATGGAAGGTAAGGAGGGAAGAAAAGTGAGATGAAAGATCACATTAAAAATAAGAGCATATTAATAGTACTAGATGAAGATAACTGAAAACAAAATGAAAGAAAAGAATAAAAGCAGTGGGTAAAATAGAGAAAAAGAAAATGTAGAAAATAAAGGAAAATATTTTTAAAAGAAAGACAAAAAGAAACAACTCTAAAACCTAAAAATCAGTGAGAAGAAAATAAGCCTGAACAATTATGCCAGTAATCAGTGTAAACTTGCTAGCACATGCCTGTAATCCTCACGCTTGGGAGGCTGAGGCAGGAGGATCCTCATGAATTTGAGGTCCACATGGACTACATAGAAAATTAGCCTGAAAACATTAGTCCATGTTTTTGAATGTGCAGATTCTTTCCAGGGTCTGCAATATTGGAATCCAGGAAGTGTTTGTGAGGAACGTCCCATCCCTGCTCTGGGACATAATGTCAGCTGTTTTAGACCCAATCACATCTCAAAGCCACACAAGCTGGGCCTGGCTTCTTACCTCAGAGGACAAGGTTCCGTGTCATTCCCAACTTGAGTTTAATGTTAATGCCGTGGTGACCAACGGATGGCACGTGTGCTTCATTGACCTGTTTGTATTACTGAAAGCTTTAAACAGTTTACCATCACTGTCTTAGGAGCTTTATGTCTAATTCTCTCTCTCTCTCTCTCTCTCTCTCTCTCTCTCTCTCTCTCTCTCTCTCTTGCCTGTCTCTCAGTGAGTCACTGTGGAAACCCCTGAAGTGAAGTTGTTCACACAATGTTCACACAAGCTTTTCCCCAAATGGCCCCTGAGAATACCCTCTCAAATAAACCATCTCAAATATGGCAGGTGCTACACTGGATTCTTTTACTAACTGTAGTCTGTTGTGCAGAAGGAGCCATTTTGGAATCAACCTCACTTCGTTTGTTCAACTTACCGGTAACCAAGGGATTTCCCACTATTGGGGATAGTGCCACTGGCTCAATCTATTGTTTCTCCCTGGAGCTGTTGCCATTCTCCATACTTACTTCTTTCCTTGGGAATTGGTCTCTTCACCATCAGGTTGGGTGACTACTTGGCGCCTCTGCTATCCCATGCCAGAATATCTTTGATTTCATCCTCAGTCTTACAAAAGCCTTTTACTGAGTCTACAATTATTTTTCACCTTCCGCATGTTAAAGGTGTCATTTCGATATTTTCTGGCTTATATTTTTTGGCAAGTATTTTTCTGTCATCTTTGTTTCAGTGAGCAATGTGCATTTTTTAATCTTCATGCTTATAGTATTGTCTCTTCTTAATTTAAGGAACCTAATTTAATGCTGTTTTCTTCATATGTGTATGCTAAGGAGTTACTGAAATTTTTGGCTGCTTTGCTATAGCTAGTTGAATGGGAGCACCCAGAAGTTATGTCCACCGAACAGAATCCTTGACTGTGAGCCTCTTTGGATCTTTGTATACGTAACTCAATTACAGGTCCCAAGATAATATTATCCTTCATTACTGGTATAGGACACATATCCAATCATTGTGTAAACAATTGAAATGTGAAAGGCAGAGGAAGATTTGAGACACATGGAGGGAAGGGCATATAAACACAGTGGTAGATACAAGAATCATGTAGGCAAAGGCCAAGGAATGTCTAGAGCTCCAAAACCTGTAAGAGACAAAGAAGGATCATCTCTTACAACTTTCAGAGGGAGCATGGTCTTGCTGTCACCTTATTTAGGGTTTCTCACTTCCAGAAAAACAAAAGATTTTTTTATTAAGCTATCAAATTTTTAGTGATTTGTTATGATATGTCTAGAAAAATAATGGTATGGATTTATGTTTTAATAAAATTTGGGAAAACTAAAATCATTATTTACATAAGTTACATTTATTTATTCCATAATCTTTAGGGGTTTTTATTACGAGTATTTAGCTACCAAACATTTTCCAAAATACCCTAGTGCTCTGTTTATTTATGTCAATCTTTGTCTCTCTGCATTTCATTTTGCATTTTTAATGACATTACCAAGTTTGCTGATCTTTTTTTCTGCAATGTAAAAACCCCTTCCATTGTATTTGCCACACCCAACATCATAGAGTTTTCATCTCTATACGTTTACGTTGGACTCTACTTAAAAATCCTGCAAACTCCTATAGTCAGTCTTCACACTAGCTACTTGAACATGAAGAACACAGTCATAGTAACTACTACTTAATGCTCTTGTCCGCTAATAAGTTTTTCCTTTTTTTCATCTCTACTGTGGGTCATATTTCTCTATTGCTTTATCTATTTAAGATTAGATGGAATGTCAAAGTTGTTTTACATTGTATATTTTAGGTGCTGAGTCTATTAAAATTCATTTAAATATTCTTGGAGTTTGTTCTAGGAGGAAACGAAGTTGAAAGTATATATGTATATTTACATATATATATATATTTGTACATATACACATATATTCAAATATATGTGTATATATATATATATATATATATATATGTTTTTAAGCTTAATTAGGCAGGATCAGTGTATAATTTCCTTTTGCGTTAAGCTCTGCAAGGCTAAGATAATATTCTTAGCACTGTAACGAACTCTCCATACGTGGTGAATCAATCTAAGGTATCTGCTCAAAGTACTCTTCAGGCCCTGAGAGCTCTTTCTTCTCCTGTCCTCAGGTAGTGTGTCCAGACACAGGCACTGATCAGAACTCTGCTGTATATTCTAGAAAATCATCAGAAAAATCTCAGAATTTTCTGTTTTGGTTTTCTTCTATCTAGATCTTCTCTGTAAACTCTTTTCACCTTGACTTCCCTAGAATCATAAGAAAGTATACTCACATTAAGAAGCCAGCTTCCTTTTGCCTTGATCTAGTTTTTCTGTTCCATAGACTTTCTTCAGGTTCATAATTTCCTTTTTCTCACATAATGCTTTCCTTCCTAGGCTGTTACACAGTATCTTGGGGTGTTGTTCCTCCTGATGTATTGTCCAGATGTCACTGTTGGTTTTTGGTGACAAAGAAAATCCTATTATACTTTAGAAGAATAAAAATTTCTACTTAATTTTGGCTGCATGCTGAATATTGTGGATAAAAGCAATTAGAGCCTCTACATGCAGCTATAGTCCTCGAAATAAAAATTTAGCTTTAGCAGAATGATACAATAGCAACATATCTCCTTGACACTGAAGATTAGAGTTTATGCTTCATTAATGTTGTACACTTAATTTTTTTCCAGTGTAATTAAGGTGCAGTACTTCAGAGGTTTCAAATGAAACCCTAAAATTTTTTTCTACCTCCTCTAGTTTGTTATACTATGAACTTCAAATTTTGTCTGCACTTCTCAAAGCTACCAATCTTTGCTCAGGCATGTATCCTGTAAGGTGTTACCATGAGTAGCCATCTAGTTATTCAAAGAAATGTTATGCAGATTTTGGGACTACAAGCTACTTAGCCTCCTCTGATACTTTCCTCCTTTATGTTCAGATCACATTTCAAACTCGTACTTTTATCTGTTTCCTCCTTCCAGAAATACCTACACTCATTGCAGGATCCAGCACATCCTGAGGAAGTAAGAGATGTCCCCAGGGGACAAACTTGGTATATATGAAACTAACATAGAACATTTTCCTTCTGTTATGGATCATAGCCTTTCTAGTTTATGCTTTCTTACTGAGGTTGCCTTCATCTACTTGCCTTTTACATGTTCTTCATATTTAATAATTGTTATTGGCAGCAGGTTTAGTCTGTTACTCTCTGCCATGACAACAACTAGTTTGTTATTTGGAACACTTCAAAAAAAAAAATACCAATGATTGGGCCTCACTCCAAACCAATTAAGTTTAAATATCTCCAAGTGAGGTCCTGGCATCCGTATTTTAAATTTTTTTCCAAATGATTCATGCATACATAGACATCTGAAAACCACTGGTCTAGATTGACTAAGACTGGCAGCCAGCTTGTATTTTTTAATCAAAATCAAAATCTCTGTTGTTGAGAACTTAGAAGCTAATTTGGTAAAAAACACCTTAATAGATGAGCAGGGGATCATTTGGTTCTGAAGAGCAGCAGGAACTTTTAACAGCAGTATCCATTCCTTTTCTGCAACTCTTATATACTAGTGACAATTTCCACAGAAGCTTGTTCTTTTATTGAGTGAGCTGGACTCAAGATGCAACCAGAGCTACACCTGAGAAGACAAACTGCATGGTCTGCATACGGTCCCTCAGCTCACTTGCAGTCTTTTCAGATAAACATCTCCATCGCTACACTAGCTGGCTCTGAAATCAGGGCTACCCGGGCATGAATAGAGTTCTGATTGAAAAATATACACCTTGCAATTCCATTTAATTACATGGGTTTTCAAATTTCTTTTTTTATCAATTTTATTGAGAAACAAATAGCAATGAGAAAGTTTCAAAACTGATTAATAGGATAGCTTCAATAATTAATATACTGCATATTGTTGTGTTAGTAGTGGTCATTCATAGTATAAGATGCAGACATGATATCCTGTCCAAATACTATTAGTACAAAGCTTTCTTCTCATTGAAGCAAGAGAAAATAGCTGTATATCTAAATATTTTGTACATACAGATACAAAATGGTCATTCCTTTGTATTCCCCCTTTTTGCTCAGTTTTGTCAGAGATGGGCACTCCACTGCCACTCAAACATTGCAGGTGCATGAACTCAGCAAAACAATCCAACATAGTCCAGTAATCCTTAATAACAGTGGGCCATCCACAGAACTGGAAATGTAAGAAGTTTTTGATCCCAGCCTTCTATAGCTTAGCATGTCAAAACGACTTCACCCTTTATACCTCATCTTTATACCTTTATTATGGGTAATTAAGACCAAGATAAAGTAAGACCTATATGACAAGAAATGCAACTTTTGTATCTGCCAAGGTCAGTTAAATCCCCTCAGGATTGACCCTGAAACCCTCACCACAGTTTGTAGATCCCTTGTCAATGTCAGCCATGTGGATGAGTCATGGCCATTCCTTGACCAATTTGCTCTCTGAGAAAGCCTGAGATAATGTTCTCCCTCCACATGACTCCCCCCAGGCACACTCGACACCATCGATCACTTTCCTCTGTGGCCCCATAATCTCCCTGATCAGAAAACTTGGGTTCAAATTTCTTGAAAACTGAAAGTTTGCATTCAAAGCTACTGATGTGCTTTATGAATTAATATTTTCACTATACAAAGTTTGTGATAGGATCCTTACTAGTTTTATATTTCTTCTATAATTTTAATTTTATATTAATATCATGTATTTTATATGTGTTTATATTTCTTCTATAATTTCAAGGTTGAATATAAAAGTAACAGTCATAATTAGCTGAGAGTTTAGGGGTATAAAACAAAGTGCTAAATGTACATATTTATTCAGATTTTAGTAGTAATTTTCCTTTCCTCATATATGTAATATACATATTTCATATATAGTATTAATGTATCTAAAAGTGATATTTGTTCTTTTTAAGGAAAGAATCATATCAAATATTCAGCAAATGTTCATGCTTACAGCTGTAAATTTCAGTAATATATCAGACATGTTTTCCAATTTTTGTCTCCCGGTTTACAGGAGGTGTATATATTTGTGTGCATGTGTGTAGGAAACACATTAGATTATCTACTTTGTGAGGATATAAAATAGCAAATATATAGTTAAAAACCTATGGTTTTCTCTTAGGAGAAGGAAGAAAGCTAAAGCTTCACTATCAAATTACTAGATATTATTGACTATTAGCTTCTAAATTACAGCTGTTTGTTAGCATTAGAAACCATAATTTTTTGAAGTGCATCATTTATATTACCTTTTGTAAGAGAACAGTAAGTAAAAATGCTAAAATTCATACTCACACCTCTTAATAAATCATGGTTCTATGCTCACATGCTGGTCCTTACAAAAGTTTTGGCTTTTCAACCATGCATTGGGCTGAATAAAAGGCTTTGCCCTCACCTCTTTAAAATATAATTTCTTTCTCAGGTGCCTGACATTCATTCATTCATCCAATCTAAGCTAATCTTTGCTGTAAAATTTCTGAGGCTTGCTGACACCCTGAAATCTCCAGGAAAAAAGACCATGAAGAAACAAATTAAAAAATAGAGGACCCTATAAAGAGAACATATAAAGAAGTTCAAGACAGTTCTGAAGAGAGTGATACTTTGTGAAAGCTTGATAACCAGTATTTGAAGTGTGGTGAAAAGCTCCCTGTTCACCTGTGCTCCCTCTTCATTGAATACTAAACAGGAAAGAAATATGGGTAAGTCAGCCCCTGCAGATTTATGTTGGACCAAGGGCATAATCTTAGCTCTAGTGTTTAATTAGCAAGAGAATGACACTCAAGATTATCCGGTGTCTATGATGTAGAGGCTGCTAAAAGATGTTGTAGAAAATGTGGGTCTATGTGAAGTATTAGTGTTCACTTGGTATTAAAATAAGATTTTTATTGATTCACATGTGGAAAAGTAGTTTGACAAGTAAACCTAAGGACATGACTCCTGCATGCAGTAGGTCCATGTTGACGCCGGGGTGGAATCAAAAGCCCCTCTACCTTGGGTTGTTGGTGGCATTGAGAATTGGATTTCTGGCCACAATTTTCCACAGCTTATTGCAACATCCTCTAAATTAGATAGTATCACCATTCTGAGCTCCTGTTTTTGTGTAAATATTAGAAGTTGTATTGGACATCTCCCAATTAGAATTTAAAATCACTTAAATCAATAACTTTAACAAAACAACAACTGTATATTTACCATTCTGTTTCTTATATTATTAGAATGTTAGTTATGGGTCACAGAGGTAGCCTAGTAAATAATATAAGATCCAATACTGTTAAATGCAGTGCCATTTTATCTTTCTGTAAGTTGTAATTGTACTCTTCCATAGACACTATACTAACTCCCATTTCAACTGCATTTCTAGTTCCTGTTACCAGTGTGATATTTAATTTTATGCATCAACTTGACAGAATTGATAGATGCCCAAATAGCTATTAAAGCACTATTTTGGATAAGTCTGCAGCCTGTCATTGAAGAGATTAGCATTTGCATGGTGAGACTGAATAAAGAACAAGTTTCACAAATGATGATGGACATAATCTGACCTCTCCAAGAATTAAAGACATCACAAAGTACAAATGAAGATAACATTATTTCTCTGCTTGAGTTGTTGCAGTCACTTATTCCACTAAACTATCTTCCCAGTGCTATTACATTTGTTTTATTTATTTTAGACACTACAATTTCTGGTTCTCCAGCACTGAGATACTAGGTTTTATACCATAAACTTGCTTTTTTTAGGCCTCAGACTCAGACTAAATTATATCACTAGTTATCCAACCTTTCTGCTTTGAGACAGATTTCATGGGACATTTCAACTTTTATGATTAAGTGGACCAGTTCCCCACTTTTCTCTTCTCTTCTCTCCTCTCTGTCTGTTTCTGCCTCTTTCTCTGTATTTCTCTCTGTCTCTCTTTCTGTCCCTGTCTCTCTCTGTCTCTGTCTCACCATTCCTCCTTTCCTCCCTTGTTCCCTCCCTCCATCTCTTGTTTGTCCTACCCTTTGGAGCACTCTAGGTAACACTTGTCATCACTCCCATTTGAAGATTTTCTTTTCATGTACACTATGTTTGGTCTATGGTGGCAAATATAGTAAGAGTGAATTAACTCTTTGGAGTTAGATATGGAATCATTCAAATTTTTCAACATATTTATTACATTACTGTGGACTAAAAACTATTTAAACTCTAGTTTTTTATGTGTAAAGTCAATATATATTAGCAAGAATTGTTAACTGTAAATAAAATATTATTATTGTTATTATTATTATTATAGCATATTTAATCTACATATGTTCACCTCCTAAGCCAACCATAAATGCCTACATTTCATCTTAAGAATAAATAGGAAGGACTGTAGTTTATAACGGTGCAGGCACAGCACACCCTTGGACCACTGCCTTGTATTCCCTATCGCCAGTGAAAAAATGCGGATGGTCAAAATGGAGCTCAGAGGGTCAGGGAGATAGCTCAGCAGCCTAAGTACCTTCCTGGCAAGAGCAAAGTCCCAAGTTTGAAACCCTGTATCAAAAAAAAAATGTAGTTCAAGCAAGAAACCTGCACTGTTGATAAAATAGGGAAATTTACACTTCCAGATGAAAAACAACCCAGAGTTAGACCAAAAAATTCATTTCTTGAGTGGAGGACATCTTATCATGTTGTACTTCCACTGAATTTTAGAGAAACCATTTATAAATCTAAACTAAGTCAAATGGAGATGTCTTACCCATTATCCATAAATAGTAGACTTCTTGATGCAAATGTTTAAGCTTACCATGGAACCCCTTTTCATCCAGTTGGCTGAACATTGATTAAATAATTGGGACAGTGCATTATCTTTTAATTTGCAGGTTAACTTTCATCAAAAGTTTTGTCCTTTATACAAAAAGTTGGGGTAATACATACTAAAGTCTAAATAAATCACCTCAAACAAAAGCAGTATACCAATAGCTTGATCTAATAATAAAAATGTTTATGTCCACTATCAGCTTCTTAAATTTTAGCTGAGATGTACTATTTTAACATATGTCCAAAAGTTGAAGTTAATACAAACATGTAAACTTATCTAAAATTCCATCATCTATTCTCTTTAAAATAAATTAAAACAGGGCCAGCCAGCCAGCTCAGTGGATTAAAGTGCAGGGACTAGGCTTAGATACCCAGCATTCCATGCTGGCCCCACCCCCAGGGTACACTGAAAAGGTGAATGAGACTAGGCATGGTGGAGTGTACCTGTAATCCCAACACTTGAAAACAGGTGGATCACTATGTGTCTCATCTGTGTAGTGAGACCCTGTAGACCCCATACTAAAATACTTTAATAAATAAATAAATAAATAAATAAATAATAAAATAAATTAAAATAAAAAAGACAAAAAAATTATGATTTCTTGAAAGCAAATGCCAATATTAAATTACTTCCCCAATCTTGCATAATTATATCTCTTAATCTGAGCAACAGATTTGATTATAAAAGTAGATAATATAATAACCATTGTTGATTAGCTATTCTTTTTTTGAAGATCTGTAACATATGCATTGTTGTATATTAGTGCATCAGTCTCTTTTTATTTATTTTTGCTTCTGTTTTTACTCTTCAAAGTAAAATAAAATAAAATTAAAAAAATTAATAAATAAATATTCATTCTGATGCTTTGGAGAAAAAGAGTAATCCCAAGAATTTACTATTCTAATCAGAAACACATTGCAGGGAATGTATAGGCATACACTAAGGTAACATTTAGGTCATGGAAGTAACCAAAATAAAAATCTGTAGTGGAAAATAAGTGTTCTTTCATGATGTATTATCATCTTTCTTATTTGTCTCCATTACTTTTCTCTCATTGCTGGGACAAAACACCCAACACCCAGAATTAAGGAAAAAAGTTTTGTTTAGCTCACAGTTTGTTGAGGTTTCAGTCCATACTAGCTGGCTCCAAGACAGAGCAGCACATGGCCGAGAGCATCAGTTCATGGGGGCAGAAAACAGCAAAACAGCAAGAGCAGAAAGGGAGGAGCGGTGGCAGAGAGCAAGCCTCTCTCCCTCCTTTATATTGCATTCTGACTATCCACCTCAGGGAAGTTGTAGCATTCATACTCATAATCCCAAAGAATTGGATCATGAATTAATCACAAATCCTAAAAGCCCCATGATTGCATGAGACTTTGGAGGGATATCTAGACAGAAGCCATAACATCATGTGTTATGAATAAACATAATTTTATTCTTGTCACAAATGTCATTCAGCCAACCTTTTAGGAATTTCTAATGTTCATCATCATTGATCATTTTTTATTATTAATTAGTTATTAACATTCATTATGTAGCTTTAACTTGTTTATTTTAAACATCTTATTGACCATTTTAGCAATATGAAAAATAAATATTTAATTAAAATGTTCAAATAATTCAAAAGAGATCTATTATTTTTTAAAGTAGAGAAGAACAGCATCAAATTATGTTCAACCATCAAAGATCTGGTTATAAATACAAACTTAGCTGCAAAACCAGATAGAGAAAGAAAACTCTAATAAAAAAGATATAAACCACAGAAAACCAAAGAGATACGGGGAAGAAGTCAAGATACTCCCCCAGAGAACTAAGTTTGGTTGCCAAGGTTACAGAAGTATATCCAATTGAGTAGAAAATAATTATTTGACAAAGTGTCTGAAAGAATGTTACACAAAACTGATTATTGGACACGTATCCTAAAAGAAGGACACACACTTTTCCATGAATTTAGTGTAGGTTAAACCTGCATTGCAGCTGATTGTATAAGATAGATGGTTTCATTATATAAACTCAGAATAGAAAAAAAAAAAAAACAGAATTTTGAGATAAAAAAGTTAATGTAAAAGCTAATTAGTTGAAAATAAAATTAATAGCTTTATAGATAACTACAAAGCAAACCCTGACTCTACTATTGGTGGAATTGGAGTGACCATCCTCTGCAAGTGCTCTCTGTATACCTGCTATGGGAAGAACTCACTTCCAAAGCTTTCCATTCATTTATAAACAGTCATGAGCATTCCTTCATGTGTGCAGGTTTGCCCAAATACTACCACTATCTTCATAGTGTTCTAAAAGAGAGTTTTTGTGAACTCAGATTTATGATAACATTAATGATGAAATTAAAATTACTTATGTAAATATTATTGTGAAATTAAAGTAAATGCTATTGTGACTAAAAATCTCATAACTACCATCTTGAATGTACACATTTTCAAATACAGTCAAAGATTGCCTGAAAAATCACTGGCCAGAATAGTTAGCTATTAAATATGTATTATAATTAGTGCTAATCCCTTCAGTAACTCACAAAATAAGCTGGAGGACTAAAGACACATTTCTTGGTGCATGTGTTCAATATAATTCACAGTCTATTAGTAGTTTTTCTTATGACAAAATAGGATAGCTAATGTTCTTATGACAAAATAGTATAGCTAGATGTTCCTCCAGAGCCTCATGGACTCATGGGCTATACTTTGAGGAGCCAGTCCAGTCAGGGGTATGTCTATTGATTGGATTTGCATATTCATGGGGGTGGTTGAATGAAGGTTCTGGGTGTGGATGGTGCCAACCAGTGACCCTATAACGTGCGAAGAATATCTACAGAGAAAGTGAAGGGGGGCAGGCTGAACTTTGTGCTGCCTGTGGTGCACTCCCTCTCTTCTGCCATGTCCCCATGGAGCCAGCCCACAACAGGCTAAAACCTCTGCATAGCATGAGCAAAAATAAATCTTCCTTTAATTTCTGGGTGTTGTCAGGGATTATGTCATAGGAACAAGAAAAGTAACTAACACACAGGTAATGCATTGTATTTATTTTTGTTGTTTCTACTAAAGAGAAAACTAAATATGATGCAGAATTTCAGAACAAAATAATAACAAATAAACAATGGTTATTATGCTCCATATTATTATCTTCAAAGTAGTTGCTCAGATTAGAAGATA
>NW_004524658.1:5524580-5539132 GCF_000260255.1 Octodon degus
TCTTCTTCACTTTTGAGCAATTTCTTTCCCTTTTACAATGTCTGCTGTAACTTTTGGATCTCATTCACCCTTTCAGTTTCTTATACTTGTGAGACAGTATGATGGTTACACATGTGGGTCTGATTAATTTCACTTATGAATATGGTCTATAGTTGCATCCATTTACTGACAAAAGCTTCAAATTTATCTTTTTTTATACTTGAATCATACTCCATTGTATAAAAATGCCACATCTTTTTTTTAATCTATTCTTTGATTGATAGACATTTGGGTCATTTTCAATATAGGATGTCTTGCTATAGTCTTTCAAGATAATGGCCACCAAGAGCAAAGTACACATAAATTAAATATTTTATGAACATAAATGCTAACACAAGATTTCCTAATCTTTAATGGCTGATGGGTTACACAACTAATTTAATGAAATGTATATTACCCACTAAAATTTCTAAGTAACATTTAGTACAGTAAGTTTTAATTGTCTTATATCAAGAAGGATTAACTTGGTTGAAAAATAAAGGGAAAAGATGATGCAATGATTTCAAATAATAAGGATGTGTAGGGTCTTTCCAGAGTAAAGACAGATTTCTCAGAACTTTCCCTGATCTTCCCATCCATGGAGGTCATACAGCTTACTCAAAATAGCAGTTTTAGAATTGCGGTCTCTATCAGCATCATCAGTCTCACTAGGACCTTCTTTGCTCTGGGAGATCTCCCACACCACACATCCTACGGAACCAGCAAGTCTGGAGGTGGGGTCTAGCAGCTCTGTGTTAACAAGCTCTCTAAGTAACTTTGGCACACAAATTTGCAAACCATAAAACTTGTCCAAACAATGGAAAAGGAAAAGTTATTGTGATAGTCTTATACTATCAGAATAGGAAGCCAGGAATGAAGGGTAAGGGCCCTTCCTGAGGGATAAAGAATTGAGTGAAACCTGTATTTTATTAGTAAGAAGATACCAGAGAATGGAAGTAGGGCTAAGGGGCTTAATACTGTGACAGCAAAAGAGTGCTTTTATATTCATTTTTCGCTGAGTAGCATACTGACGTACAAAGACCGCAACCTTTGAGATCCAAATACATTGAGTTTGGAAACCTGATTTTATCCCTTTGTGGAATAAATAGCATCTCATCTATATGTAGCTCTTGTTTCTCATTTCTATAATTACAATACTATTTTCCTCAAAGAAATGTCACGATTAGTTTATAGTAAATGCTGAATAAATTATAATTCCCAGTTATAATTACATGAGAGCGAGCAATGTACAAAATGAACATTTTTGTGTTTATTTTCTTTGTGTGTGTATGTTTTCTGTATGTTCTTTCTGATCTCTAGTTTCTATATATGAATAAAAATATATCAAATTATGTCTTTTGTTGTTTCTTTATAAAGCAAGAATACCACTTCAAAATTAAAAACTTATTTATTACTAAAAATGGGCACTTTAAAAATTCTGGCTTATTTAATGAATGAGATACTAGATTTCAAAGACTTTCCTCCGATGCTTAGGGACAGGATCTTTCATTAAATATAGACGGTCTTCCAAGATTCTATCAAACAAACCAGTTCTTTTGGTTGCTATATTTATCTTATAAAAATGCAGGATAACTAGTTAATTTTTTAGTTTCTGACAAGCAGATAATAATTTTTATTATATTTATAGTATTTTATATGCACATATGTATATGTATATATTTTTATTTTATTTTATTTTTTGTATTTTAAGGAAGGGTATACAGGGTGTTCAGGGTCTCACTACTAGATCAGACTCGTAGTGATCCGCCTGATTACAGCCTGCCAAGAGCTGGGATTACAGGGGTGCGCCACCACGCCCAGTGTCAATTGCCATCTCAGCTCACCCGGTGGCAGGGCCAGGACAGCAGGCCCCCTGCCCTGGCACCTGCTTGCAGGGGCTTTAAACCACTGAGCTATATGGCTGGCCCTTATATATTTTTAAACGTTAAATAAAATTCAAATTTAACTGATGTATTTTATCTTTCGACCCCGCCAGTGTGTCCACTTTGCTATCTCATGCCTCTACTCCTGAGATAAACATCAGAAATCAGAGAAGTAGCTTTCTCAGCAAGTTTAATCTTCCCACAATAATAAGACAAATAGTTTCAGTATTTTCAGGCTTATTTTCCACAGATGTTGTATGGGCTATTGAGCTAAAGAAAATCTGAGATTCCTTGGTGTCAGAAATGTCCTTAGGAAAAAATAATAATAAAAAAAGAAAGAAATGTCTTTAGGTTTCTGGGATCACATAAGAAAAGCTACTTTATTTCCATGTAACAAACAGATTATATTTCTAAAGATTACTCACATTTTCCAACCTCTGACAAAATAATGTAGGTGATATCATGTTTATGTATAAAAACTGATTAAGGAAAATTTGTGGCTAAATATGAGTTATTAAAATAGAGAGGCAAACAGAAATAAGTTGATTTTAATTTATAATATTCACAGTTAGGAACTGATTTAATTAAGCAGAGATGGCAGTGAGTTATATTAAGACACAAGCATATTCCAAAGTAGACTTAATTAGTTTGTTATAGATGAATTGCTGGTTTTGAAGGTCAAATGTTATCAAATATCAGAATTTCATATTGTTCCACATGATAGAATAACTTGAAAATGCTTTGGAAATTGAAACTTGTTCTTTAGGTTTAATTTTACTTGAAATTTTTTATTTATACCTTCACAAACAAAAATATTTATTGCAACAAAACAATTAAAACATAAATATTTATTGATATATTTTTGATGTTTATTGAAAAGCAATTATAATTCCACTTCATGGTAACAAACAAAAGCAAAATACATCAGTTTCAAGAATATTAAAGTATAAAATAGTGATTAATCCCATCATAAAATTTATAAGACATATATACAGAAAACTAGAAAACATTGCATAGAAATTAAAACTTTCAAGAAACATTTTAAGATGAAACACTTGTGATAACAAGAATTTTAATTTTAATTAAAGAAATATTTAATCTCAATAGATAAGTACTTAAATATAGTTCATATAGACTATGAAAAATTATTTAATGTAAAATAATACTAATATAATTATCATTATATTTTATATTTTGTTATCATGGTTTTTGGGTACAGGGTCTTACTACACAGCTCAGACTTGCAGTGATCCTCCTGTCTCAGCCTCCCCAGAGCTGGGATTACTAGTGTGTGCTACCACCCCCAGTTGAGGGGCTGTCACAGCAAGTGGTACATGGGACAGAACTAAGGTCCTTGCACTTGCCAGGCAGATGCTTAGACCATCGAGATATCTCCCCAGCCTATCATAATACTTTAATCATACAAGTAATACTTTATCATATGAGTTAATAAAAAAGCAAAGTTACCTATGTGAGTTAACATCTTAAGTAACTAGTATATAAATACACAAGAAATCTTTCAGGAAGTACATCTAAATATTATGATTACTAATGTTATTTTCCTGAATGTACCAAATTTTCTACAATACATTACTATTCTTAAAAAATTGAGTAATTTTAAAAGTTTATGATTCTTCTCAACAATGGCCCAATTGACAGAAACAATTATGGATCAGTTACACACATGCACTGAAGGTTTGCAAGTTTCTTCTCTTCAATATATCTGGCAAAATCACGTCATAACTGTACGTTCAGTCTAGTTCTTAAACTGAGAAAACAGAAAATACAATAAACAAATATGTATTTGATTTCTAGTCCGGGACAGAGCCATGACAAATGACCCCGAGACCCTTGAGTGCACAGCATACATGTCATGCCGTAGTCACCCACTGGCATTAATGATTGCTACAGAACAGCGCTGCAGCACAGACTGACTGCCATAGAACACAATCAGAAGTTAAGCTGGGTTAACTTACATGGGGAATGTCTGTTGCACAAACAGGGGTTCAAATATAGTCATGGGCTAGGGAGATAGCTCAGCAGTCTAAGCACCTGCCTGGCAAGTGCAAGAATCCTGGTTCAATCCCTGGTACAGCATGCCCTGCTGGCCTGGAGCCCTGGATGCATTGTACTGGTCACTGAAACAGCTGGTGGTGCACACCTATAATCCTAGCACTAGGGAGGCTGAGATAGGAGGATCACTGCGAGTCCAAGCTGTGTAGCATGACCTTGTACCAAATAAATAAATAAAATATGAATATATAGTAGTGTATATGAATCCTGCCTGCTCTTTGAAAAATGTGTACTTCTATCCCCTCCAGCATCTGAGGCCTTTCATGCAGCCTTGAAGTGAACTTTCCTCTCCATTTTCTTTGGCCACATCCCAGGAATCTGCAGTCTTGCCTTGTAAAGAGCTCTTCATTGTCTACTCACCTCTTGGTCTTACTCCTCTATCAGACTTTTTCTCTGTGCTTCCCAAGCGTGGTGGCCTTAGGTACACTAGTGTTCTGGTGCCTTATTCCATGAGGCTTCTACGTAGAGGTGAGACTCTTCCTTACATGGAGGAAAAGGAGGCAGAGCCTTGCATGATCTCAGTGGATGATTTCAGCATAATTCTCTGCAGTTGAATCTTGAGACCAAAAAAATACAGTGTCATTTATTCCTAAAAGCTCTTCATTCCATTTGATGATTGAAATTTTGACTGATGGGAAAAGTTTTGACATTATTTAATACTTTTTCATAGTCTGGAAATCAGCTTCAGTTTTTAAGTTGTACGTACTGGATTCTAATGATCAAATATGACAGGACATAGACAGGAAGTTTTTTTTTTTAATTAAACTGGTTTGTGTACTTTAAATTTCCAAAAACTACTTTTGGAATTTAAATAACCTAAGCTTTCTCCCCCTCCCCTCTTCTCCCTCTCTTTTTCTCACACAATCTCCTTAAAGCTGCATATTCTTTCAGAATGTTGTGGTTACCTTTAAAAGCAGTTGTGCACCCCACCCCAAAATCTGATTGCAACATTGAGACAAATGATGCTGCATACAAAGGCAGTATAGAAAGTTTTATGTAACTGAGGTCTCATCAGGGCAAAACTCTATTGGAAAACAAATGCAAAATGGCTTGAGAAAGCAGAAAAGAGAATGGGCAGGGTTTTATTATGATTAGGGTTAGGACTGGGGTGCAAATCCCTGCGAAGGATCAGAGGCTTATATGATTTGAGCCTCTGACTGGTGCCAAAGGGGAAAACTCTCAGGCTTTCTTATCAGCATGCTGGCAACTGCTTTTTTTTTTTTTTTTTTTTTTTTTTTTTTTTTTTTTTGCAAAGGGAAGAAGGAAGCCTGAAAAATAAAAGCTATCAGAAGACAAAAGTCAAAGACTGGCATTAGTTGGTGGGGGAGAGCTCAGCGATCTAAGCACCTGGCTTGAAGCACAAAGAACCATGTTCAATCCCTGGTACCACGTGTCTTGCTGGCCCCCGAAACCAGGCATGGTGGTATACACCTGTAATTCCAGTGCTTGGGTGGCTGAGATGGGATGCCCCCTCGGAGTCTGAGCTGCCTAATGAGACACTGTACTGAGTAAATAAATAAATACAATATTTTATAAATGTTAAAAAATGGTTTTGCATTCAAGTAGAAAGAATCATTTATACCATCTTAGTACTGAAAATTATTCTTATTTTATTTGGCCCACATTAACAATAGCAAAGATTAGGCCTTCTTTTCCTTTTTTTTTTCTTTTTCCTTTTTTTTTCTTCCTCTCATTTATTTATTTACTTACTTATTTATTGCTTAAAGTGAATCAGAATGCCAGTATTGAGAAAAAAAAATGAAGAAATTGGAAGAAGAAAATTACCATGTCCTGAGTTTGCACTGCATTCCAATTGCTCAATATATAGTGTATGATGGGAAGTGGGCTCAGATGTTTATGTTTTATTCTAAGTAAATTAGCATGGGATGCTATTCTTTCTCCACTAACTAGTAATCAAGCTTAGTTATTCTTCTGCTCAAGGAGGGGATTTATGTGGAAAGTCTCAAAACAGAGTTGTCTATAAAAAATAATCTTCATATGCATTTCCTTTTCAAGGTTTGCAACATCATAAGGCCAAGACTTATGAGCATTCAAGTTGAAAAGTATCAGAGAAATAAACAGTCTTCACCTTAGTTACATGCCAATAAATTGCAGAAGCGCCTCACATGCCTGCCTGACCATTGAAAGGTAACTACAAATTAAAATGGTTTATATGCAGTTGTATTGGATATAATTTTAAGTCAGTATAAAAGTATTTTTTTTCATTTCAAAGAAAAACTCAGTAAAAATGATAAAACATTTCAAAATAAAATGATAGGAAATTAATAATCTTTATTATGTTGCCTATTGTTATCTTCAAAGCAGTTCCTCAGATTACCAGATAAAGGCAAAAAAATATTGATCAAACAATATAAACACTAACTGTTCATTTCACTGAACTAATAGAAATAGTAATACAATTATCTTATCTGTCTTGTAAAAAAATGCAAAACTATTTTCTTTACAGTATTTTTCTGTGCTATTCTTTAAGCTTTATAACGCATATTTGTGGCAATGTTACATAAGACTCACTTTGTCAAAGGAATAAATCTGACACTGAATGGGACTTGGGAATTTAGTGCAAAGGCATATTCAAAAGACAAGGACTATATTGGAATATTTTGCTGAATTCACACAACTGCAGAATTTAAATGACAATTGAATACCCATCTCTGACAAAACTAAACAAAAAAGGGGATACAAATGAAGGACCATTATGCATCTGTATATATTTTTTATTTTATTGAGAAACAAATATCAATGAGACAGTTTCACAGCTGATTAATAGGACATTTTCAATAATTAGTACATCATATATTGTTATCTTCTTAGTGGTTATCCATAGTACAAGAATTAGACAGGATATCCTGTCCAAACACTATTGCTACAAATCTTTCTTCTCATAGAATTAAGTGAAAGTAGCAGTATATCTATCCTAACTATTTTGTATGCAAGAATACAAAATGGTCCTTCCTTTGTATTCCCTTTTTCTTGGTTTACTCGTGTCAGAGATGAGTATTCTATTGGCATCTAAATATTAGAGGTTCTTGAATTCAGCAAAACAATCCAACACAGTCCAGCAGTCCACAATAATAGTGGGCTATCCACAGAAATTGTTGACTAGAGCCTTTTACAGTTCAGCATATTAATATGGCTTTACTTTATATACCTTGTTTTTATACTTTTCTGCTGGACCGTTAAGACCAAGATAAAGCAAGACCTATATAACAAGAAATGTAACTTTTGTATCTGATAAGGTCAGTCAAGCACCCTCAGGATTTACCCTGAAACCCTGTACCACAGTTTGTAGATCCTTTGTCAGTGTCAGCCATGTCGATGAGTCATGGCCATTGCTTGACCAACTTGCTCTCTGTGAAAGCCTGAGAGAAAGTTTTCTTTCCATGTGCCTCTCCTTAAGTACACTATACATCATCAATTACATTCCTCTGTGGCTCCATAATCTCCTTAATCAGAAAATTTGAGACACAGCTGAGTAACATGATGTTACCGTACAGGTTCTCCTATGTCCTCAGTCTTCGCTGACTTTGGAAGGCTAGGGCCAAAATGTTGGATGACCTTGCAGCCCTTCCTTCTCTCCAGTTTTTGATCTGCAAACTTAGGTTGTTAACCCTCCAGAGGAAAAGCTTATTATTACCCTGCAACATATGCAATGTGTAATAGAAGGGTCACACTTGGAATGCCTGTCATTCTGGTCTTCTAAATACATACTTCTTGTCATGACATACCAATCATTACTATACTGTCTCACAAGTAAAAGATTTTTTAATAGGTAATAAATGAAAAAAAACACAAGAAAAAGAAAAAAAAGTCACAGGACAGTCCTACTGCCATGCTCTATTTGGTTAGATTTCTAAATTTCTGTGTAAAAATATGTGTTTATTCCTATTTTTTGTATGTATATATTCAAAATAGTTAGGGTAGATATACAGTTTCTGTCTCTTAATTCAATGGATAGAAAGATTTGTACTAATAGTGTTTGTGGACAGTATATCATGTCTGCATCTTGTAGTATGAATAACCAATACGAAGACAACAATATGCAGTGTATTAATTATTGAAATGTCCTACTAATCGGTTTTGAAACTGTCTCATTACTATTTGTTTCTCAATAAAATTTTATAAAAAGGACAAGGAAACAAAGATGTGATTGTTACCCTTAAGAAGCTCTTTATGTCAGAGGAAGTGAAGAAGGTGATTTTGGGAACAAGACAGACGAGAATGATGACTTCTACCCACCACCCCTTTCCATCTGAAAGAGTGTTACAGGGCCTGAGTATGATTCAGCCTTATAGATTGGAAAGCTGGCCTGTATACTTCCTCTACACATATATTTGAATAGGAAAACTGGACATTTCACTAACACAGTCCAAAGGGAATACTTTCTGTTCAAAGAAATGGAACAATAATGATTCAGACTTGTTTACACTGCTTCTATCATCAAACTAGTAAAAAACAACACCAAAGAAACCAAATGAGTAGACACTGTCCTTATCATCTCTTTCTTCTCCTGATGGTATGATCCTAAGTCAGCAGAAGTACAGCCAGTGGGGAGAGAGAAGCTTCCCCACACAAACTTGGCCATACTGCTTTTCAATCCAACAGTATAGAAAGGCTAATGAGTCAGTTGGCTGGTACAAGGACCCTTAGACTAGGAGCCTTGACAATGAAAATGCATAATTTCTAGTTCTGGGGATGAAAGGTACAAAAGCAAAACACCTTCTGGTCCTAATTACTGCATTCTCTTGCCTTGCAGATGGCCTTTTCCTCACTGCACTCACTTGACAGACTCTGTGGGTCTCCTCTCATGAGGACATCAAGTTTGCACTCTTAGGACCTTTCACTTTCACGACCACTCATCAAGCCCTATCCAAAATATAGTTATATTAGAGATTAAGAATTCAATATATAAATTTAAGAGAGACACAGCCCTCTTTCCTTGGTAGAAATCATACTTGATTAAGGCTCTATATAACATTATAAACAAAATGTTGGTTGTGCCACAGTGAAATATTTAAGGGTTTTTTTTTTTTAATCAAGCCCTAGTTTATCATAAATTTAACCAGTTTCATCCATATGTCCAAAATCTCAGGATTCCTATTTTTAAAGCTTAATAGGGTTCCACTGTATGCACATCTATACCTATATCTATATCTATATCAATATCTATCTATCATCTACCTATCTATATATCATATATATCACCTTTCAGATTCATTCATCCATCATTATATGCTAACCTGATCCTATATCTCAGTTAATGTGAATAATGGTTAAGCAAATATGAGAGTTTGAATGTTCAGATGTCCAGAGCTTTATAGGATTTTCAGATCTTCAGCAAACTAATTCAATATAGTCTGTTTATATATGTACCTATGAAATGGCTAGATCTCATAATTCTGCTTTTAACATTTTGAAGAATCTTCTTACTGTTCACACTAATTGATACCTTTACCCACAGTGCAGGAAGGCCCTCTTTCCTAAAGGTCTTTGCCATCACCTCTTGTCTTTTGTGTTTTTGATAGCAGGGCTTCTCACATGTGCGAGGAAACAACCTGATGGTGCTTCTGATTTGCATGTCCTTATTGATCAGTGTCATTGAACATTTTCTCATCATTCTGTTGAACATCTAAATGCTTTGCCTTGAGAAATGTTTATTTAGATCTTTGGTCCATTTATTTTTGTATTTATTTTTTTAAAAATACTTATTTTCTTGTTAATGAAGTGCTTGATTTCCTTATATACTTATTACTTATATATTTCTATATTATATATCTGCTTTATAATTTTTTCTTTATGCAGCTGATGCTTTTCTTAGCTGTGCAGAAACTTCTTAGTCTGATATAGACCAATTTAGCCACTTTTGGTTTTATTTCCTACATTTTTGGGGTTATATCCCAAACTTCAGCGCCTTTACCACCACTAGTGTTTCTGTTTGATTCTGTAGGTTTTATTGCTTCAAGTCTTACATTTAAATCTCTGTTATTTTTGTTTAAGTTCTAAGATAAGGGCCTAATTTTATTCTTCTACATGTGGATAACCAATTTCCAAACACTGTTTATTGAAGAGACTGAACTTTCTCCATTGTGTATTTTTGACATTTTTTTTTCAAAAAATCAACGGACTATGAATGAATACACATTCTGGGGCTCATTCTTCTGTTCCATTAGTTCTTAGTTTGTTTCCATGTCAGTGCTATATTTTTAAAGTAATTCTAAAATTAATACAGAAAAGCATAAGGAATATATAGATGTAGATATAGATGTATAGACATATCCATGAAGTAATAGCTGATTTTGCATAGCATTCTTTGATTATCATAAGCTTTAAATACAGTTATGACTTGTTATAGAAAAGAATACTTCCTGAGATATACATTCTCCAGTGATCTTGATCAATTGTCTGTTATTAGTACATGTTTGCAGTACATAATGGTTGTGTTCCTTATGTGGTAGTGATAGATGGACAAAACACATCCCAATTCTGCCTTCATCCCCTTATTCTCCCCTTTCTTCTCTTTCCCCCCATCTCTTTGTCCCGTTTCCTTTTATAAAAGATCTGTTTCACTTTTTCTTATCTTTAATTTTCTCTTAATATATATTTTCAGTTTCTTACATAAGAGAAACCATATGATATTTAAGAACATGTGTCTGACTTAGTCCACTTAATATTATGATCACAAAGAGGATCTATTTTCCTACCAATGTTACCTGTTTTATGGCAGAATGATACTCCCCTGAATGTGTCATTGTATAGATGTCATAGAGAGTAGTTATACAAACTAGTCTTCTGTGGTGACATTGAGTGATATAGTCTTATGGGGCCACCATCATTTATATATGGTCCATCATTTTCACTGGGACTATTTGTTTGATTTAATTTTCAGATAGTTCATTGTCAGCTTAGAGAAATGCCACAAATATTTTTATATTGGTCTTGTGAAAATTCTACAAATTCATTGAAATTATTAGTTCTAACAGTGTTTTGACAGACTCCTTAAGGTTTCCTGTATATAAAATTTTGTTTTATGCAAACAAGAGCAATTCAATTTTTCCTTTCCAATATGGATATCTTTTATTTCTTTTGCTCATTTAATTTTTCTGGTTAGGAATACATTGAATAGAAGTGAGTACCTTTTCTTATTCCTAATTTTAGAGAAAATCTGTAATATTTAGAAATTTTGAAACCATAATTTGATATTGGGCTTCTAAATGAATTTAATTTGATGAATGCTTAAAATTTGGGTTATGAAGTCTCCTTGGACTTAATTCCAATTTCACTCTTTTGGGCCACCTGTCCTATAAACTATGTCCCTAAAATTAACACTATTGGTGGATATTACATCATAATATTTAGTATCAGTTTAGTACAATGACTTTGTTTCAAATACTAGGAAATAAGTTTTCAGAGACCTTAAGTGAGAAGTCAAAAAAAGCACCTTCTGATAGAACCAAAGTTCCTTAATTCTGCCTTCTATATTAAAATGCAACATCAATAAAGGTGATGATATCATGGGAGAATAGCTAATCTTAATTCCTAAATTGGGTAATATTAACTTTCCTGAAATTATAAACCTGAGAATTGGTAGGATTTGAATGAAACAATGAATAAGAGCTGCTGTATGGATTTTTTTTCATTTCTTGCTGAAACTATAAATTGTTGTAGCTGAACTTATTAATGTAGGCAAAGAAGAGATCAGCTCCTGTATAGAATAGATTCCTTGTTCAAAGACTGTAACAAATTGAAGTAGGAAATGAGACCAGTTTTAGCTCCTAAGCACAACACTCCTCTTTCCTCTCTTCCTCTCAGTGGCTTTCCAAATCTTCCCCATAGAGCATCACTGAGGCCTTGTTAACTGTGTTCAGGAATTCAGGAACACCAGTTCCACCACTAGCAAGCTGAAGCCACTTCACATGTAAACATGTTTGGGTCCATATTTTCATGAAAAGTAACCTTAAATTTATTTTTGAATATTTAATTTCTACTGATTTCCTTTAGTTACATTACTAAGGACTTGTCCCTCCTATGCATCAGGGCTCTACTTTCATCTTTCTCATAAGAAGACTGTGAAAGACAGAAGCACAGGTGACTTTAGTTAATTGTAGTAGTTCATACATACTTCAACCTGCTTTCTTTCATTTTGTACCTTCATTGGCTCATCAAATATAATTTGACAAATATGACTTTATGTTTGTTGTCCATTAATTTGAGAAATCAAAAAGTCATGTTTCACTGCTAAGACATGCAATGTTAATAATTGATTTCTTGCTTTAACATGCCTCCATTGTCTAGGGCCATACCACACAGAACACCTTCCCATCTCATCTAAAATGTATCAGTGGGTCATAATGGCTGACAGTAAACTTTTGACAGACTTTTCTGAAGAATTTTGAACAATTTGGTCTGTTTGCTATTGTTTTCCTTTCATTAAACTGTTTCTCACATTTGAGAGGCAATAAGGGCCATCTGAAAGCTTAATAAAATGCCCTACAGTTTGAGGTTCTGATTCAGAAAGCATAGTGTAGGGGTAAGATATTGCATTTCCCGTTCAAATTTCTATTGCTATATGTTTGCAAAAAATAATAAATACACTCATTTTGTGGTATTGGCTGCACAGTCTTAGTGAGTCTTGATGTTGTTACTGTTTTCCTCTCCCTTTACCTCCTTTCTGTCCTTCTCTCCAGGTCTTCCTACCTCCACAGTCTATCTTCATGTTAACTATCTTTTTTTTTTTCTTTGACTCTTCTTAGTTAATTTTCTCATTACTGAGACAAAATAGCTGACATCCAAAGTTAAAGGAGGAAAGATTTATTTAGCTCACAGTTTGTGGAAGTTTCAGTCCATAGTCAGCTCCCTCTAAGCCAGGGTGGTGTGGCTGATAAGCATCACAGCGGGGAACAGTTCACACAGGAGAAGGTAGCAAAGCCACAAGGGCTGACCACAGCTCTTTCTATTCCTTATCTGTTATCAAGGCTGCTTAGGGCAGGTAGAACTCACAACCTTAATCCTAGTGCCCTTAATCGTAGCACTGCACAATGAATCCATTGCAGGGTCACGCACTCTAAATTCAGCCTTATCTGGAAAATCCCTACCTATGATTGCACGAGGCTTTGGGGGGAAAATCTAGACACTAGCCAAAAATTTCTCATGTAAAAGAAACATTAGCGTGCTTTGCTTTCTGTTTCTGATTTATTTTACTTAGCATTTTGAAATCACCTTGTGTTTATTTTTCCTAAAAGTGACTCAAATTTATCATCTTTTTTGGTTCAGTAGTACTCCATTGTGGGTATCTATAGCACATTTTCTTTACCCATTGCTCTGTTGATGAGCATATGCACCATTCCAAAATTTAGCATTAAGATGTTTTACATACAAGTACTACCAATGAATACAATGATTATGTGCTACAAATGTGCACTAATACAAGTAAGTATTTAAGAAATGAGTTACACAAATATTAAGATAGGTAAATATGTATCACTGTAATAAGGTGCCCTTAATCCTTTTGGAAATATACCCAGAAGAGGTACACTGGGTCAAATGAAATTTCTGTTTTTAGTTTTGTGAAGACTCTCTGTGCTGAATTCCTTAGTGGTTTTAAGAGTTCACATTCTCACCAACAATGGAGAAAGGTTAATGTTTCCTTACAGCCTTGCCAGCGCTTGTTGTTTCATGAAGTCTTGGTGACTGCCACTTTTCTATAGTAAAATGGAACCTTAGTGTTGATTTCACACCCATTTCTTTACTGCCTAAAGATGATTAATACTTTTTTCATCTATCTATTGCCTATTTGTCCTCTTTCTTTTGATAAATGTCTACTCATCTCATTCCCATTTTTATTGAATCTTATTTTTGGCATGTAAGGTTTTTGAGTTCTTTGTATATTTTAAATATTAGTCTTCTAAGGAGTATCTTTCAAACTTTTGCCCTTCTAAAGACTGTTTGTTCAATGTTTCCATTGCTATGAAGAAGTTTTAAATTTGATATAATCAAGTAGTTGGTGCTATCTCTTGTTCAATGAGGGTTTTTCTCAGAAAATCTTATCTTATGCTTATGTTTTCAAAAAGTTTTTACGTATTTCAAGCCAGCTATGGTGATACATGCATTTAATTCCAGCACTTGGGAGGCTGAGGCAGGAAGATCACTGTAAGTTGGAAGTCAGCCTGGGCTAAAGTGAATTCAAGGTCAGCCTGAACTGTGCAATATAACCCTGGCTCGAAAGGCAAAAATAAATTTGCATATTTCATATTCCAGCAGATTTATTATTTTCATTCATATATTTCATCCATTAACCTGTATTTATTTGAACTGAGGACAGAATCAGAGATACAGATCTATGCTCATACTTCTGTATATGAATAACCAATTTTCCTAAAACTGTTTGTTAAGAGGTTGTCTTTTCTCCAGCTTATGTTTTTAGTTCTTTTGTTGAAGAGTGCTGAAGATGCCTGGTCTTTTAAAATCCATTCTTGGGCTGGAGAGATGGCTCAGTGGTCTAAAGCACCTACTTAGAACAAGCTTAGCAAAAGCATCAGGGACCGCGGTTCAATCCCCCAGCAC
>NW_004524658.1:5539232-5557950 GCF_000260255.1 Octodon degus
TGGGCTGAGCTGGCCTCTCTCTCTCTCTCTCTCTCTCTCTCTCTCTCTCTCTCTCAAATAAATAAATAAATAAATAAAATTTAAAAAAAAATAAATAAATAAAATCCATTCTTTATCTGTTCCTTCCATCAATAAGTTTTTGGTGTTGTTGTTCTAGTTCCATGCTGCCTTTTCTAAAGCTAGGATTACTTTCCTGATTTCTTCCTTGATGCATTCATTGTTAGTGACCAGGAACACTATTGATGTTTATGTATTGATTTTGAATCCTGCTACTTGAGAATTTATTAGTTCTAAAAGTGTTTCAGTAGAATTTATTTGGTCTTTTTTGTAAAGAATCATGTCATTGGTAAAATAAGGATATTTTAATTTCTTCCTATTTATTTTATTTTATTTATTTTTCTTCCCTGGTTGCCCAAGCTAAAGTTTTGAGTATTATTCTGCACACGTGGTGACAGTGGACACCACCTGTTAGTCTTGATTTTAGAGGAAATGCATTTAGTTTTTTTACCACTGAGTGTTATATTGACAGTGAATTTCGCATAAGTGACTTTTATCTGTTGAGAAAAGGCCACTCTATACCTAATTTTAATTGGGATTTTATCATGAGTTAATGTTGGATTTCAAAGGTTTTTCTGCATCTATTTAGATTACTGTTTAATTTTTGTCTTTGCTTCTATTTATGTGATGTTTTACATGTATTGATTTAAATGTGTTGAGTCATCCTTACATTCCTGAGATGAAACCTACTTTGTCATGATGTGTGACCTTTTTAATGATTTCTTGTACTCTTTTCTCATTATCTGGATGAGGACTTTTGTAACTATATTCCTGAAGAATAGTGGTCCACAAGGTTCTTCACTTTTGTTGCTTCCTTGTCTGGGCAATGCTAGCTCATAGGAATGAGTACAGGTGTGTCCATTTTGATTTCATTTTGTGGAAGAGTTTGAGAAATATCAACATTAGATATATTCCCTTAACTGTTTTGAATCAAACAGGCTTTTTTAAGTTTGTGTAGCTTTCATTTCTGCCTCTAATCCAGTGACTTTTGTTGCTCTATTTTGAGTTGTTATATCTTATTTGAATTTTGGTAATTCATATGAGTTAACCACCTATTTTTTTTCCCAGTGCTTGAGAGGCTGGAAACAGGAGGGTCACTACCAGTCCAAGCCACAAAGTGAGACCCTATACCAAATAAATTTTTTTAAAAAAACTATTTTTTTCTAAATTTTCCAATTATTTGGAATATAAAGTTTCAAAATAATTTCTTATAATCTTCTGATTCAATGGTGCCCATTGTCTATTTTTTAAGAAAATAAAAAATAGTTTAAAATATAAGAAATGATACAAAATTTCACTAAACAAAATAATAGGAATTCAGGGTTGGCCAAATAGCTGAGTGGGTTAAAGCACCTGCAAGCAGACAGAGGAGCAAGAAGTTAGATCCCTGGCCTGCTGCGCCGGCCCCACTTCCTGGGCACGCTGAGATGGCAATTGAGACTGCACATGGTGGCGCGGTGGTGCATGCCTGTAATCCCAGCTCTTGGGAGGCTGTAAACAGGTGGATCACTAAGAGTTCAAACTAGCAATGAGACCCTGAACACCCTGTAGACCCTCCCCTAAAGTACAAAAAAAAAAAAAAAAAGGAATTCAACAGAGGTTGTTATATTGCATAATGTTGTCTTCAAATGAGTTGATTATCAGAGTTTAGATTATCAGATAAAAGCATGAAAATTATTTACAAACGTACTAATGCACGTAACAAACCACTACCAAGCTCTATGTGTTTTACGATGTCAGATATTTATGTATTCTCAGAACTTGCTATAACTGCCCCTAAAGCTTCCGTAACTCAGCTTTGCAGCTTGAACATGTTACAGGGTGTACTGGTAGGCGAGCGAGCAGTCCTGTACAAGATCTATGACAGTGAGAGTGCATGGTAGGTGAAATGTGAAACACAAAGTACCTAAGTGCCATTCAAGCTCACGAGCATTTTGGGGAGTAGGACTTGGCAATTAGAGCTCAGACAATGTATCAAGTGACGTTGTTCGGGAATCTGTAAATTCTGTCTATTTCCAAGTAAGGAAGAGTAAGGAGAAGTTTCTTGGATAGGCTGAATAAGGTGGGTTAATGTTACATAAAGAGTCATATTATTTTGCTTCAGAAAATTAATGAAATTATTTTGAACCTTCCATAAATAAATATTTTTGAGCATGGCAATGTATGTGTATTTACTTGTTTCAATGCACTAATGTTCACAATTAAAATATTATAAATATATACTATTTTCTATAATTTTCAAAAATTGAGATTAAGATGAAATAAATGACTATCTTTTGATTATAGCATATTATTAATTCATAGTGGAAAACATAATACTTAAAGATTTATCACTAATGGGCTGGTGAGATGGCTCAGTGGTCTAAAGCACCTACTTGGAACAAGCTAAGCTATGCAAAGCACAGGGACCGCGGTTCAATCCCCAGCACCACATGCCAGCCAGCCCCGCCTCCTGGTGGGCTGAGCTGGCCACACACACACACACACAAAATAAAGAAATAAATGTTAAAAAAAAAAAAAGATTTATCACTAATAATATTAAAAATAAATCCACACATCCAGTTTATGTTGGTAATTTCAACACTTTGTATAAAAATGCTTCAATACCCACAAATAAATGTTTACAGACTTGTAATCCACACTAGTAGGAGAAACATGAGCAACCCTAAGTTCTTTTGTTTGCTTGTTGTCACACTATTCTGTTATTTTCAGTTTGTGATTTCTTTGCTGGAATATTTTTAAGCTCACCAGTTAAACTCTGGTTGGAAATTGTCTTGAGTTCGCCGTTTTGCTTAACACTCATGTGTGCATCCCTGCTGGGGCTGATGGTCAGCAGGAATCTGCACGTTATTGGGAAGCTTTTACCCCTGTGTTCTCATTACCCAGCGTCCAGTCTCATCCATAGCAAATGCTTACTAAGTATGTATTGAATAACGGGCGACAGATTGAAGAGGAACAGCTTTCATGCAGAAACATGTCAAGAGGCAGGAGAGATTTTCTTTTCATATAGGAAATAAATTTTCTGCATTTCTTCTATAAATAAAAGGCTTTAATTTCAATTAATTTTCAGCATTGATTGTAGGAGTAGTTTTCTGTGAAACTCCATGCCATGCCAACAGGATGATGACTCATAATACACTAGAAATCTGACACATTGCTTTATTTTCACTTATTTTTATAGCATACAAGTTATCTCACATCCTATAAGTCAGCAATGAAAGAACTCCCTGGAGATGGACTAGAATAATGCAGAAGGAGCAAATGTTCCTAAACCTATTTTTTTTTACAGAAAATATCTGCTTTGAATATCATAAAGATAGAAAAAAGGTAGGTATACATCATCTAGTCTCTTACTAATGTTTCAGTATAGAACTTCTTCTATACTGCATATACTTTATTAAAGAATGATTATAAGCAAATGTATCAAAGATATTAGCCTTATAAATAGAAAATGTTGGCTATTTCACATTATATTTTCAAATTCATAAGCCCCAAAATTTTCCTAAAATACGAAAATATTGAAAATATCTATAATCATGGATAATGGCTTTTGGAAAACAATAGAATTAATGAATTCAAAGAGCAACATAGTAAAATCAAACAAAGACTATTTGTTTACAGAGACATAAAGAATGATTCACATTTATCTCCTATGAAAAATATTACCTGTAAATGAATGAGCTTAAAAATTTATTATGATAATGTTTAAATAAAAGAAAGTTTTAGAAATGACAAATTCAAAGTTCTCCCAAACTGTTTTGTGACAGTTTTTATTTTGCTTTTTTCCAAGAGCTTTGTACCTTCCTCACCTTTTGAACTTTGTTCTAAGAGAGAGAGTCAGTTATCTAATAGCATCCCTTAGAAATGTTAATGAGAAACATTTGCTTTTATTTCTTCTCTGAGGTAAGTATTTAACATTTTTTAGCATATTTGTGGACAAAAAAAGCATATAGTCAGACAAAATCTTATTTCCATTTATTTTTCATTTGGAATGAAACTAAAAAGTTTTTAACAATGTTTGCATTTTTCATTTTTATGCCATATCTAAACCATAAACCAAGCTTATCAAAACCCAAATTTCTGATGTAAATGGGGTATAAAATGTGAGTGCAGATTTTTCTCCTAGGTAACAACTACTGCCAAGTTGAATGTAAGACTGGAACTGAAACTACTGCATTGCCTGACATCTTTTGCTGAATTAGTATAGAAGTAAGACACAGATGAAAATATCTAAGTGTTTCATCTACAAATTGCTATTATCTCAGAATATCAAGAGTGGTAGAAGATCTCCAAGAGGAAAAAAAAATGTCTCTAATTTCTCTTGCATATAATAACTCATTCTAAAACAACTCAAAAGATGATGACTCATGTTAATGTAATAGTGTATTCCTTTACCCTTTATATCACTAAGGTTTCCAGATAAAATCTGGTAACTCCCTGAAATTCTAAACAACACTGTGAGTCATTTAAGAACAGGACAACCCCTAAAAGTGTGAACTCCATTAACTCTAAGCTATGCTAAGAAAAAAATAGGGATAAATTAATGTTAAAGACATCTGCAGTCCTATAAGCTAGAGTATGTCTTCTGATATAGATATTGACACACATATAGTATGTGTTCTAAAGTAATGTCATTGCATAAGAAGACAGATTAGGACAAAGCTTAATTTGCACTCAATTTTAATGTGTTTTAATGAATAACAGCCATGATTTTCTTAGTATTAATAGTAAGAATTGGCTTACTCTAACCTCCCTTACCTGTGTTTGGCAGATTTTCCAAAGGTTTTGGGACTAACAGTCTCAGTCTTATCACCCTCTGCCAGAAGGTTCATATTCTTACCATATGGCCCCCCTGAGAGGAACAAGTGGCTTTATCAAAGCCAGGAAGAAGAAAAACCTTTTTGACATACTATTAGGCTATTGATACAGACTAGCTACTGAGATAAAAATTACTGCCTTAGAATCTAGAAAAAGAAGAGAAATTCTACCATCCTTACTCTATTAAATTGGCTACAAGACAGTCAGTAGGCTAGCCTGCATTGAGGGCATGAGAAAGATGGAACAATGGGGAACTACTAGTAGTTGTAAATTACTGGAGGCCATCAGAAAGATTGTCACAGGCCTTATAGTAATGATATGTGGGAGCTTAATTATTTCTATATTGTATTAGTGGTCCCTATGTTATATTAGTTAGCTTTTCACTTTCTGGTTAAAATACCCAACACCACCAATTTAAACAAAATTTTTGTTGACTCAGTTTCAGGGTTTTGAGTCCATGGCCTACCAGCTCCAAGACATGAACACCATGCTTGAAGGGGGTGGGAGAGCAAACCTGCTAAATTCATGGAGGTTAGAAAGTGGAGCCCAGAAATAGTGTCTTAGATCTCCTAGAGGTCACATAGTTAGTTAGAATATATTTCCTTACCTGAATTAACCAGGTAAATCCTTCTACCAACCAAGAGTAGCCAAGAACCATCACCTACAGAACTGAAAAAGAGATGGCAATCTCTCAGTCATGTCCACGTTAAGGGCATCACAGATCTATTACTGCCTAAGCTCAGGTGACTGATGCCACTTTTCCCTCTGAGAAGTTGGAGAATGCTGACAACTCAAGCAGTTGAAGTTTGTCAAATGCAAGCCAACTTCCTCCTAGTGTCTGTTTTCATTCAATCGAGGGTATTAGTCCATTGGATGGTGCTGCCCAGAGTCTGGATGGGCCTTGCCCTCAGTGTCCTGGCCTATGTGGCAGCCATCTCTCTAAACACCCATAGAAGTGCACTTGATAGATAGGCATTTATTCATACAGTCAAAATGACATATAATAATTAGTGATCACAATAACATCTCTTCTTTATGATTATATACACTGATTTAGAATCTCCATGTCAGTATAAGATTTCTACTGTTCTTTCAACAACTATATTTTATGCTTCCTTCATACTTTTCTCAGAACTTACACTTAGAAGTTATCCTGTAAGACGCTATATTATAACATTCAAATCACTTTCTCTACCTTCTATTTTATGTTAAATATACTAATAAATTCAATAATTTCAATGATTAGTAAAATATTTCATGAATAAAAGCAATGTTTAAATTATAATATTACTTACTGTTAAGAAAAACACTGGAAAAGTAATCCAGGAGCACCAGATTCACAATCAAGCAAGACAATAACAAATATGATTCATAACTGAATGCCTCATTCCTTAACACATAAGTACCATAGTCACTCAGCCAAACATTGTGTAAAATCAACATATATCTTCATCTCTGTGACTCCCTTTTGTTTTCAGATATATACCACAGAAGGACTTTTGCAAATATGGAAAGTGGAATAATTTACTTTCTGTGTTAACCAACAGAATCTATATGAGTTATACATAATGTTTCCAAGTTAAGGAAAATACATACTATATAGTTTGAAATTGAGGTTGTGGGCATGAATCAGTATTTTTTATTTGTTTGTTTGTTTTTTAAAGGAAGGAGGGAGGCAATGTCTACAGACTTTAACCTCCAAATAGCTTAGAAGATTCATGTAAGACTCCCTAAGTGGCCAAAACCTGGAGTTACTTGATGGTGTTTTCCTGTCACTAAAGGGCAAAACAGAGATTGAACTATCCTTGAAGCCTCTTATGCAAGATGATATGTGCAAAGAGAATAGTTTCTAGACTTTTTCAAGCAAAGCACAAATCTCATTGAGTTCTCCTAATGAGGCCATTTTTAGAAAGTTGGAACAGACTATTCTTTAATAGAGCCAAGAAAGGTTTAGATCCTAACCAATATGGTATGGAAGAAAGAAGAACTGACTCTTCTCCAAATAGGATAGCTGAGGAAAGACGGTTTATCTGGAGACTGATTGAAAAATATTTTTTCTAGTTTTTTTTATGTTATTGCTTAACATGGGAACAGGCTTGCCTCTTGTGTTCAGCAAAATCCCTTTTACAAAACTTCTTTTTGAGCAGAATGATTAGGTACCAGGACAAACTCTCAAATGCTTTTAATCCTAGGAATCTTATTAGTAGTGTTCCTATAGGCATTATAAATTTACAGAAATAAACAAGCAAACAAACATCAGTGTATTCCCTTAAATGAGAAAGTAGTGAGATATGGACCCACAGAACAGAGAAATAGTCTATGTTATCATCTATAATTTGATGAGCTATAAAAATCAATGTAACTCCATGAAAAGAAAATTTCTCTATAAGTGAATAAAGGTCTTAAAATTGCTTGAATAAAATTTATGTTACTTGAAAATTATGTTTATTAAGGAAATTAATGTACGTTACAATTCTTAAAGCATGATATTGAAAGGGAAAAATCTAACAACATGGCTTTTATTCGTTTCAAACTTTTCATGCCAAATAAACTACATACAACACCTACAGGAAAAAGTTTATTACTCTACCTCATTTTTTAATTTAGATAATGCAAAAAGAAAACTAAAATGGTTCCAGCATTTTCCAATTAAGCAAGAAACTTTCAAGAAATGAGTTTTTGGAAAGGAAATAAAACTATATTTATACCCTGTAATATTGCCACTCTTTCAATGATAAGACATGTAGAACAAGTCAGTTTTCTACAAATAGAAATAAAAATTAAACTGTGTAACAAGTTTTGCACTATAAGCTACTAGTATAAAAGCAACAGGGCCACAAACATTTTCTTTCTTCATCAAAAATACACTGTAGTAACACAAAGACTACAAACACAAAACTTTGGTGTCCTCTGTATCAGCCCAGAGGACAACCAGTAGGTATGTTTTCTTATTTTTCTCAGGAATTCTATATTTTTGTTCATTAGTTTGAACCCTGGTAGTGAATGACCTAGTCTCAGTAACTTGCTACAAAAAATGTTCATTTCAGATTTTTTCTGTTATGTGCTGCTGGAGCTCCACCTCATGTTTTTTGCCCACCAGACTTAGGATAAAGAAATGCCTTCTGTCTGGATATCACTGTTCTGCTATAAATAGAAAAAAAAGCAAAAATAATTCCCCTTTGCAAGCCACTCACCTAACCAAGTTTGATGCCAAAGGATAGAGATGAAGCAACCAACAAAATGGTAAAAATACTTAACAAGATCACTACACACAAATAGACAATGTGGCCTAAAGTGTGGCTAGCTCATTCGTCCTGCATGTGGACAAGGGGTTGTGTGCACAGAGTGTTTAGATTTTGTGTTAGTAGTACACATTTTTGGTACATAATGGTTGCATTCATCATGGAGAATTGACACATATATGACACATCTAATTCTTTTCATAATTCTTTCTTTCTCTCCCTCACTCTCCTGCCATTTCCTGCTCCCCTTCCTATTTGCAATAGATCTTAAAAATTCTCTCTCCATACCAGTCCTTTCTCTTTCCAGGTCTGATGGTTCATTCCTATAATTGCAGCACTCAGGAGACTGAGGCAAGAGGATTACTGTGAGTTTGAGGGAAGTCTGGGCTGCAAACTGAGTGCAAGGCCAATTTGAATGGCATCATGCAATCTTGCCTCAAACACACACGTGTGTGCACACACACACACAAGTTCACTTTTTTTGGTGTGCAGAGGGGCAAATTCATTCTAGAGTAGACCAGTATACTTGGTTTATTATCATAGCATCTATTTTCACTCCAGAGTTTTACTATGAAAGCAATTAGTAATCATGACCAAAATTCAAAGAACAGTAGAAAAAAGCATAAATAGTAAAATAATCCCATTTACCCCACACTCTTAATTCTTAGGTATAGTCATTGAGGACATGTTCTCCTATGTTCTAGAAATCATTCTAGAATACACTTTACATGAGTTTAATCATTTGAAATTTAAGAATACACCCCAAGTGATCATTGCAGGTACCACGTGATTTAAGAAATGAACAACACATAGAAAATTGAATCATACATAGTAAATTCCATATGTATTTGTAGCTATTATTTATGCTGAGCACAGTTCTGACTCTTATGTCTGCACTATCTACAATACCACCCCCACGTGCTCCATTAGCACCATCAGAGGAGCATACATGAATACACATAGATTGCTATGTATATCATCTTGAAGTAGATTTCCATGTTAATACAAAATATTCCACTCATTCTTGAAAGACTATATAATATCCCATTAAATTGTTCAGTATAATTCATTTCGTTAGAATCATTTCTTGAGGATTTTCTTACATTTTCTATTACAAAAATCCAGAAATGATTGTTCTGCAATATAAATTTTTGGAAATTAGGTCAGAATTTGTCCATTCTTACTTTTAAATGATTCTTCTGCATTGTATCAGAGGTACCCAGTGGGACTTTTCCCAACATTATGATTCTAGTTAATTACACTTTTCTCCAGCTCTGAAATACGCATGACCATGTGATTTAAGTTGGCTAATAAAATGTGATAAATAACATCTTACACGTTTCTTTACTTTTTTTTTGCCTTTTCCCCACCACAGACAAGACAATGTTATAGTAGTCTGCTGTGCTGCCTGTTCCTAAGTGAGGACAATATGAAGGAGTCTGTCTCCACAGCTGACCTGGGAAGGACATGTTGCTTAGTTACTACTATATTTCTTTGCCTTAACTTTAGGACTGTTGTTTCTCATAGCTGAGTTAGCTTGTGTGATCATAAAGTTCTTCTATTATTATCTGAAATAGAAGCTTTATGTCTTAGACATAAACTCCAAATGGTCATTGCAAAATTGATAAAACAATTAAGCACTAACTGTTCCTTCCCATAAACCAAATTAGCAATACAATTATCTTAGCTGTCATATATATTTTTTTTCATATGCTAGTAAAGGAATTCAGAGGTCTGAAGCATGACAAAGACTCAACATGAAGAAAGTTCTCTAACTGTAAGTTAGAGTAAATATGTGAAAGTAGTCAGGACTGTCAGTAGTGGTTGCAAGAAACCAAAGACTTCAGGGTAACAAACTCAAGAAAAGGAGTTCAGTCAGTCCACAAGAGCCTCCAGCTCAGAGTCTGTGGCCAGTGCTTTCATTTCAGTGCTATAGGACCCAGAGCAGAGAAAACAACAAAGCCCATCCATGCTTATGATCCATAGAATGTGGAGATAGGAATAGGGTACTGCTTTAATGCTATATGCTGTATAGTTTAATTTGTTATGCTTATTAGAAAACTAACATGTCTGTTTTACTTCAAATGTACAGGCATATGCCCTTTCTCTGCATGGCTGTACTTCACGTACTATTCCCTCAATTAGAGAGCCATAGGAAGGTTTGACATTCCCTGGTCAAAGTAAAATGCCTGTTCATTTTGTAATCTCTCATTTGGACAGTATATGTCAGACTGATGGCATTCCTTTAAGCCTCCACTCACTCAAATGGAGAATGAAAATCTATAACAAATAGTCCTAGTAAATAAAAGGAACTATAGAGTTTATGAACATGCATCTCAATTAATTTATTTCTTTTGTATCTAGCCCCTATGGAAGAATCCTTAGCTTTTATTTGCATTACTTAAAGCTGAATGTGAGAGTTAACCTGCTTTTTCAACTAGCGGGTTAGTAAAGCAAAGTCCTGAACATGTCTGGGTGGAACTGCAGGCACAACCTTGCACACTCAGTTCCTCTCTTCAGTGCTGTTTTGCTGCTCTACCCCTAGCTGTAATCTCCATGAATTAATCAGCTTTGCTCTGCCACATCCTTTTTTGATGATGTTTCTACCCCAAAGCCATCTATCTAACTATGGGTTGAATTTCCCCAAGCCATGAACCAAATTAAGTTTGTCCTCCTTTAAGAGACAAGTGTTGTGTATTGTCTAGCAAACGGAAAGTGGGATGACATCTTAAGCTTTGGATGAGCTTGCCTAAGCTATTTGGTTTTCGGATTGTCTTCCAAAGTTGCCTGGAATTGCTCTTTAGAATTGTAGGTATTGTTGTCTATTATGTTAGGACTTCAAATAAAACCAAGGTAAATGTAGTCCCATTTTAGCATATTGTCATAGCATTGGTCTACAGTTTGTTATAGGAGGAAAATCCATATGAATGGATTTTGATGCATAGGGACACATACTTAATATTATTAATTAGATGTAGTACACTAATTAAATTTCTTAATAGGATAAAGTCCATTATCAAGAGGAACCATAGGCTCTGCTTCTACTTTGCCGACTTTTATCACTACATATGTATTCTTTCTAGTAAGAAAGGGAGGTTATTTTATGATGCAAAAATGTAGAACATTTTATTGAATTTCATATGTTCTTAAAGAAAATCTTTTATAAATGTTAGACATTTATTGGATTTGTTCACCCTATGTTTTTAATGCTGGAGTGAATAGATTTAATGTTTTCTATTTCAATATGATTTTCACATGACTAGACACTAAATTTGCATATTAAATTAAGAAATTGAACCATTTCAATTTTAAGAGACCATACTATTTTATGTAAATTAAACTCTAGTATTAACTAATCTTCATATACAGTACTGTAAATATCTACTAAAGTTCATGAAACTAACAAGAGAATGTGTAGAGTCACATATATTTCTTCATAAATAAAACAATTTTTCTTTATTTCTTTTTAATTTATGTATTTGGTACAGGGGCTCACTACACTTCGAACTAATAGTAATTCTCCTGTTTTCACCTTCCCCAATGCTGGGATCAGAGTCATGTGTCACCATGCCCAGACTCTATGGCAGGATCAGCACACCTGGGTGTGGGGTGTCAAGTGGTGCTGGGAATCCAACCCCAGTCCCCATGCTTGCCTAAGCAAGAACTTAGTCAGCTAGGTTATCTCAACAGCCATAAAAATAAATCTTTTAAAGTCCCACAAAAGGGCTGGTCAGATAGCTCAGCGATCGAAAGCACCTGCTTAGACGGAGCACAGAAGCCAGGATTCGAGCCCGGAGTATGCTAAGACGGTAATTGAAACTAGGCATAGTGGTGTGCTCCTGTAATCCCAGCGCTTGGGAGGCTGAAAACAGGTGGATTACTATGAGTCAGAGCTATGTAGTGAGACCCTGTAGACCCTGTCCTAAATACATTTTTTTAAAAAGAACAACAAAAAGCAATGTGTCTTTCTTCATATGATACTATTATAATATAAAACTGAGACAAAAACCTATCACTTAAATCTATGCAGTTATAAATAAACAACAAAATTGTAATGAAATTATATGATTGTCAATAAAATTAGAGCTTGAATTCTATTTTGTGAATAAATAGGACAGTATAACATACCAATTCTTCCAGCCACTTTTATGCTTTGCTATATTCAGTATATGTTTCCAGTGAAAAAACTTAAAAAGCCACAATGATAGGTAAAACAGAAAAAACTCTCAAACTGCTGCACTATGATTCTGCCTGAACTAATTTTCCCACATTCAAACACTTTTTCTTGATCTGAGTGAAGATAACCCACGTGTAAATATATTAGATAAAACCAAATCGTCACATCAACCTGATTGTTGCTGGACAGCACTATGTTGCTGCTTGGCTTAGGTGATTCCAAAAGCCCTCACCTTCTATCTTGAGCGTATATACCACATCAGTAGATGCTGGGGAGCCTCATTCATACTGTTGATCATAGTGACTTGATTGTGTTCATTGCAATATGGGTTCTGTGCTCTCTCCAAAGGGCAAAAGCTCCACTGACTTCCATGCACTTATGGCAGCACCTCTGACTAACTTTGTTATGCACTTCCAGGCTGTATCAGCCAGTTTTACTAGAAAAATAGATGTAACACAAGATACACAAATGTATGAGAAAGGACACGATCAGCTTGTGATATCCACCCACAGAGCTAGATGAGAAGAACGCAGAGTATGTCTGCTCATTGGAAGGTAAAAGCTTCGGTCTAGTGTCGCGCGCGGCCTTGCCAGCAAGGAAGACGCGACCACTGGTTGTGTCTGTGCAGCTTTTATTGCCCTGTTACATCAGCCTTCTTTCCCCTCAAGGCCTCTGCTCTTAGCTTATAAGTCTCAGGGCTTCCAACCATGGGGCGCCACGTGTGTACCGTCCATTGGTCCAGGTACGCGGAAGCAATGCATTAGCCCAAGCCTTGGCCTTTTATGGAGTTGTTGATTACCAGGAGCACTCACCCCCTGAGGGGGTGGAAGGCAGAAACCGGCGCCATCCTAGGGCGCGGCTACACGCAGCTCCCTACGGTCTAGGTCTGGAGTTCACTGCAGCACTCCAAGCAAGTCTGCGGAGGTCCAGGGGTCTGTGGTGGAAGGCTGAAGAGCCTATGCCAAAAGGCTGTGAGATCTGAGGTGGAAGCCAAAGAGTTTCACCAGGAGATGACATCTGAGCCAAAGGCAAAGGACCAGAGCTCCTCCAAAGGACAGCAGCAAGTCCATCTTCGTTCATTTCCCCTTTATGCTGTCCACTGGTGAGCTACCCAGGTTGGGTACTGGACAACTTAGGGTGTAGAGTTGCTGAATTAATTTAGCTTCTAAACTGCTCAAGTTGACAAATCAATCACCCATTGCATAGGCATTTTGTTTAAAATTTTAATTATTCTGACCATATATTTATAAGAGATAAATTAGAAGAAATGTATTCACTTGAGTGAACTTCTTGGAAAAATCAGGATATTTTGACTAGATATTTCCTTAAAGGGGAATAGAAGAGATATCAATAAGTACGTTGGTCTGGGCTATGTAAAAGACACCTATTTATAAGCCTTTGTACATGTCCCCACCTTACTCAGCATCTAAGATTCTGTGCTGGCAAATAAATGCATAAATTATTTTAACTTTTAAGTAAGAGGAAACCTATGCACTAAAAATTGTGCAGTTTATATTAAAGAAGCTTAAAGATTTAATTTTTCTTCATTATATGCACAATTATAGATCAACTTTAATATAAAATAGATATTCAATGGATTTGCAATAAGGTACAAATAAAGATAGCTGTCATTTATAATACCAAGTAAAAATGTTGTTAAAAATAAACTTACAATGTAAAAAGGTAAAATGTTTGGCAAAATATAATCATTGATTTTTGTTTGCTTCTGTGCTTTAGGATTCGTAGTGATCCTCCTGTTTACAGCCTCCCAAGTGCTGGGATTACAGGTGTGTGCTACCACACCCAGTCCTAATTGACATCTTAGCATGCCCTGGGAGTGAGGCCAGCACAGCAGGCCCAGGGATCAAACTCCCGACTCCTGCATCTAAGCAGATGTTTTAATCTGCTGAGCTATTTGGCCAGCTTTATAATCATTGATTTTATAGTCATACATTTGAACATATACATGCACACATATCTATCTGCCTCAAGAATAATATGTTTAATTGTGAATTTTCAGGGTAGATAAACAATTAAAAATTAAAATATTATTTACTAGGCAAGATAAAGTGATTACATTAATTGTCTCAAAAATAATATGCATAAAGAAATACCTATTCATTAAAACAATATGTGTAACTCAGTAGAAACCTACTATGAATTTATGAAAATCTTAGCAGACTAACCAATAGAACTGCAGAGGCTACTTTTCTCTGCATGGTGAAATACTTGTTAAATTCCAATTCAAAAATATGGCTGTACTACTTACATGTTACGTAAATATCAATCACTTCCTGCAAGTTCCAAATAATAGTATAAAAAAGGAAAAAAATAAATGCTGTATTTTGTATCTGTGTATTCAAAGTGATTAGGATAGATATATAGTTACATTCTCTTAATAGAGGGATTTGTTCTAATGATGTTTTTAAATAGGATATCATGTCCGCATCTTGTACAGCAATTAACCACTAGGAAGAATGTATGCAATGTGTTAATTATTGAAACTGCCCTACCAATTTGGTTTGAAACTGTCTCATTGCTATTTGTTTCTCAATAAAATTATGGAAAAAAATTAAAAATAAATAAATGAATAAATATTGTAATAACAGAAAAATACTATTTTTGGGAAAGTACATACTTGACAATGTAGAAAATGTAAGAAAATAGAAATATAAGAGTAAGTGAAAATATGAAACAAAAGATTCATCCAATTGTTAGTTCTCCCTAACTGTGATGCAGTACTGAACACCTACCTGAAAGATGCTTCATTTGGCTCACAGTTGTAAGGGTTCATCCTTTGGCCAACTAACTGCAAGGCAAGAACATCAAGGCTGACGGCCATGGTTGGGTGAAACTCTTCAGCTTATGACAGCCTGGGACATCACTAGATGGGGCGTATGTACTTCCCAACATCACACTTCCACAATCCATCTTGACACATCCAAAAAGGTGCTTAATTAATTTCCTATAAAGTTAGGCTAATCAAGTTGGCTGTCTTTAGCTGTTATATCCTATCAACATAGTGATGGCTTTGTCAGAGACCACTAATTCTGGGTTCTTAGCATTTTACTCATAAAAAGCCTGATTTTTATTTTATTCTCAGACAATCTAGATATAAAAGTGGTTTTATATTTTAATGTGGGCCTACAAATGCTCAACAGGTGATTAAAATTTGACCTTCCCTTTATGAAAGGCTGAATCAAAGCCTTCTCAACTTTACATACAAGTATTTTTCTCAGTTACTTTTCTCTTGTTCCTGGGAAAGAATACCTGACATCCAAAGCTAAGGAAGTAAAGGTTTATTTAGCTCAAAATTTGTGGAGGTCTCAATCCGTACTCAGCAGGTTACAAAAGCAGGGTTGCACATGGCAGAGGGCAGCAGTCCATGGTGCCAAAAAACAGCAAAACAGCAAGACCAAAATGGAAGAGCATTGTCAGAAAGCCTCTTGCTCTTCCTTATATTGAATTCAAGCTATCTGGCCCAGCATGAGTAGAGCACACACACCCATAATCCCAGTATTGCATCAAGAATTAATCACAAAATTTAGAAGCCCATGCCCTAACTGCATGAGGTTTCAGGAAGGCTAATTAAAGTGATAATTAACTATGCCCAGAAATCCTAATCTTTTATCCTAAACTTGTGATTTCCTGGATTCCAGGAAAACAAGTGCTCCTGAAGTCACAAGAAACATAGGTAATCATTTCATGAGAACAGAGATATCCATCTAGCCATGAAAATACCAGCACTATGGATAAAGAGCTGAGGTAAAGATGAACTAGATCATGACCTACCTCAACTAATCCTTAAAAACTGGCCTCTCATTATGCTAACAGAAGGGGCGTTTGATCCTGTCTATCAGAATAACCCCCCATAGGTACCGCCTAAGCCTCAATTCCTTCTTTATCATCAGTTACTATTCTTTTTAAAAATAATTTTATTGAGAAACAAATAGCAACTGGTCCCAGCGCAGGCGCAGAGTGAGTGACACTCTCTTCCACCCCCATGGGATGCCCCCCACCATTCTGCAGCACCTCCCCCGCCCCACCTGCTGAGTAGGAATTTCTGCCACTTTCCAGGAACCCCCAGACCCACTCCTAGACCGGGCCCGGTGAGTGTGTGCGACAGCTTCCAGTTACCCTGGGCCAGCGGGACCTACAGGTCCCAGCCCAGGTGCAATGAGGGTGTCACCCTCTTCGACCCCCTTGGGATGCCCCCCACCACTCTGCAGCACCTCCCACATGCCGCCCGCTGAGTAGGAATTTCTGCCATGTTCCGGGAATCCCCAAACGCAGTCCTACCCCAGGCCTGGTAAGTATGTGGGAGGGATTTTGGCTACCCTGTGCCAGAGGGACCTACTGCTCCCAGCCCAGGTGCAGTTAGGGTGAAACTGACTTCCACCCCCTTGGCACACACTCCATGACTCCCAGTACCCCATCACCACCCCACCCACCAAGTAAGAATTTCTACTGTGTTCCGGGAACCCCCAGATCCAGTCCTAGCCCAGGCCCAGTGAGTGTGTGGGAGAGCTGCCTCTCCCCACTACTCCATCTTGTCCCCTCCAGACTCAGCTCAGGCCTGGCATACAGGCCTGAGTGAAACCCTGCAGCTGTAATCCCTGTAGAGAGTGTAAGGGACAGAACCACCCAGCAGGTCAAGGAGCAGAACATCTTGCCAGAGGGGTACAACAGGCTCACCCACAAGGGAAGCAACAGAAAAGAGCTGAGCAAAGCAGACAGACCCAAGCCAGGCACAGCTGGATAAATCCAAATGTTGTAGATCTGCACCAGAACGTCAGTAGGTGCTAAGGTTATAACTGCAACAAAGATCTACAACAAAGGTCAGAAGAGAGTGCTTCACAAAATGCTGAGAAGGAACAAAATGCAATCTCAAAACCCAAGCCTACTCATAACAAGTGCAGAGGACACTAACACAGAACAAACTGGGAATCAAACAGCTGAAAGCAATGAATCAGTGTCTTCTGAAATAAAGAAACAGCTGCAGAAAGGTATAGAGGAACTCAGATTGGAAATAAAAAAAGAAATCCCTGAATAAATAACATCTGCAATAAAGAATCAAATGCAGAAACATAGGGAGGAAATCCAATGCCCAACCAGAATATGTGCAGAGGACACTAGCTCAGCTCAAATGTATGAATTAATAGTGCTGATAGTAAATAAGCAACAGCAGAAAGTTATAGAAGAACTCAGAGCGGAAATCTTTTCTGAAATAAAAAAAGAATTCTCAGAACTCATAGCATCTGAAGTAAAGAATCAACTACAGAAATGTAAGGAGGAAACCCAATCTGAAAAAAACACTGCAGTAAAAGAATTTACAAGTGCTTCTAAAGAAGACATTGATAAAAAAAAAAAAGATTAGAAAAATGAGGGATGCCTTGAATGTGCAATACAGGAAAGAAATAGATCGCATGAAGCAGAATCAAAGAGATATAGAGGAAATTAAAATTTCAATCACAAGCTTGTATAACCGTTTCAGTGAAAGTGAAGCAGAGTATCAGATCTTGAAGTTGCTGGTGCAGCTAGTGAAAAGGTAAGACAGGATCTCTTAAAAACAACTAGGATGTGGGAAAGAATAATCTATCACCTGCAACATGATGCACAAATGAACAATGTGAGACTAATAGGTATCAATGAGAAAGAAGGAGTCAATACAAATGACATTAAAAAAATATAGGCAGAAGTAATAGCAGAAAACTTCCCAAATATGAGGAAACAATCTGACATTCAGGTGACCGAAGCATACAGAATGCCAAGTAACCTTAACCCAGTGAAAAACACACCGAAACATATAATAGTCAAGATCCCAGAAATTCAGCACATGAATAATATACTGAAACCCAATAGAGAAAAGAAGCAGATCACATTGAAAGGAAAACCAATCAGAATTACGGCCGACTTCTCTTCACGAACCATGAAGGCAAGAAGAGCATGGAGCAGAGTACTCCAAGTCCTCTGTGAAAACAAATTCCAGCCCAGACTACTATATCCTGCAAAACTCTCTTTCAAGCTTGATGGAGAAGTGAAATACTTTCATGACAAAGAACAGCTAAAGAATTTCATAATCACAAAGCCAACCCTACACAGGCCACTGAAAGAAGTTCTAGAGCGGATCCAAAATGATCAGAGCTCCACGAATGAGATCAGAAGCAACCAACTAAATAGGACAATCAATTAAACACAGGAGAAAAAGGAGTAAATGACAACAGGTAAATAATACATGAATCATGTCAATACATCTCAATTCTAACTATCAATGTAAATGGACTCAATTCATCAACTAAGAGAAATAAACTGGCACAGTGGATTAAGAAACAAAATCCAACAATATGCTGTATACAAGAAACACATTTAACTCATAAAGACATTCATAGGCTGAAAGTCAAAGGATGGAACACAATACTACATG
>NW_004524658.1:5559734-5579825 GCF_000260255.1 Octodon degus
GTACAAGACAAGGATGTCCTCTCTCACCACTCCTATTCAATATAGTTCTGGAATCATTAGCTACAGCCATTAGACAAGAGAAAGAAATAAAAGGAGTAAGAATAGGTAAAGAAGTTAAATTATCTTTATTTGCAGATGACATGATCCTTTATTTGGAAGATCGAAATAACTCCACCAAGAAGCTGCTAGAATTAATACAGAAATTCAGTAACATAGCAGGTTATAACATCAATACCCAAAAGTCAATAGCATTCCTTTACACGGAAACAAACACACTGAGAGGAAAATTATAGAAACAATATCTTTAACAATAGCACCAATAATAATGAAATACCTTGGAATAAATCTACCTAAATAAGTCAAAGATCTTTTCAAGGAAAATTACAGTACTCTGAAAAACAAGATCATAGAGGATTTCAGAAAATTGAGAGATAGTCCATGCTAATGAATAAGAAGTACCAACATTGTGAAGATGGCCATACTCCCAAAATTGCTGTACAGAATTAATGCAATCCCTATCAGACTACCACCAACATACATCACAGACCTAGAGAAATCATTCCTAAAATTTATCTGGCAAGAGAAAAGACGTAGACTAGCAAAGGCAATCCTGGGCAATAACGTCAAGGCAGGAGGCATTGCAATTCCTGACTTGAAATTATACTATAAGGCTACTGTGATAAAATCAAAATGGAACTAGCAACAAAATAGAACTGAGGATCAATGGAATAGATTAGAAGATGCTGAAGCCCCTACAAACACATGTAGCCAACTTATACTTGACAAAGGGGCCAAACATATTCACTGGAAGAAAGATAGCCTCTTTAACAAATGGTGCTGAAAAAACTGACTCTCTACATGATGAAAACTCAAACATGACCCAGGTCTATCACCATGCACTAAACAAAAGTGAAAATGGATTAAGGATCTAAACATTAAAGCAGAGACACTAAAACCTGGAAGAGAAAGTAGGAAGAGCACTTGAAGACATAGGCATAGGCAAAGACTTCATGAACAGAAATCAAATCACAAGGGAAACAGTTGAAAGAATTAACAACTGAGACCTGCTCTTACTGAGAAGTTTTTTCACGTCAAAAGAAATTACCTACAAAGTGAAAAGGCTACCCACAAATTTGGAAAAAATCATGACAAATAATCACTCAGACAAAGGTCTGCTCTCTAGAATTATAAAGAACTAAAAAACACTAGGGCCCCAAAATTTGAAGACCCAATCCAAAACTGGGCATCCGAGATGAACACATGCTTCTCAGAGGATGAAATTAAAGAAGGAAATAAATATATGAAAAAATTCTCCATATCACTAGCCATTCATAAAATGCAAATTAAAACAACATTGAGATATCAGCACACCACAGAAAGAATAACTATCATAAAGAAATCAGCCACCAACAAATATTGGAGAGGCTGTGGGGAAAAAGGAATCCTTCTCCACTGCTGGTTGTAATGTTGACTGGTGCAACCATTATGGAAATCAGTGTGGAGACTCCTTAGAAAAGTTGAACTGGAAATCCCATTTAAACCAGTTATTCCTCTACTGGGAATTTTCCCAGAGGATCTGAAAACATCATATCATAGGGATATATGTATGCCTATGTTTATAACAGCACAATTTGTGATAGCCAAATCTTGGAAACAACCAAGATGCCCATCACCTGAGGAATGGCTGAAAATGATGTGGTATTTTTACACAATGGAGTATTATTCAGCTATTAAGAATGATAGACTCCAAGCCTTTATATTGAAGTGGATGCCACTTGAACATATACTCATAAGAGAAATAAACCAGACACATATATGTAAATATCATAGTTTATCTAGTATAAGAACTCAAAAGAAGAAATACAAATAGAAAGGTATAGTACAAGTAAAACAAAAGCAGGACCTCGAGGACTAACTAATCAAGAGAGGGAAAGTAGAAGAGCTAGGAATCATGACAATGTCAAGTCATACATTTATATGTAGAAGTTGGGCAAGGCAATGATCCTGAGACTCTCCAGAAGATTTTTGAATCTAGCAGTTAATTGGAAAGATTCTCACCCTGACTAACTATATATACTGATACCTGTGAGCTAAGCAACTGCCCTGCAGATGGTAATCTGTAATAGTAGTTTCATGCTTGGAGTGCCTGTCTTTCTGGTCTTCTGAATACGGGCTGCTTGTTATGACATGACAGTTGCTGCTATGATGTCTCTCAGGTAAACAGTTGTTCAAAAAGAAGGGGATGGTTAATGAAAGCAAGAGACAGGAAAAGGAATATTGTGGGACTGTCCTGCTTCAAGGTTGTATAAGGTTAGTTTTTTGGACTTATGTGTAAACATAAGAATTTATAATTCTTTATGCCTATTTTTAAAATATATTCTAATTTTTAAATTTTTTTATCATATTCTGTAGGGACTTAAAGTTCAACATATCAATACTTGATGAAAAATTCCTGTTCCATAGTATGCCTGAGATGTTTGATATTCAGACAGATAGTGAGCTTAAGCTTAACAACCTAAGTTGTGTGGTAATAACAATAAGCTTGTCTTCTGGATGGTTAACAACCTATGTTTGCAGACCAAGTTGGAGAAAAAGGAGGGCTACAAGGAACGCCAACATTTTGGCCCTAGCCTTCCAAGGTCAATTAAGACTCAGGACATATGAGAACTGGTACTGTTACATCATGTAAAACTCGGTAGTGTCCCAAATTTTCTGATCAAGCAGATTATTGGGCCAAAGAGGAAAGTGATCGATGATGTAGAGTGTGCCTAAGGAGAGTCACATGGAGAGAAAACATTCTCTCAGGCTTTCACAGAGAGCACACTGGTGAATCAATGGCCCTGACTCATCCACATGTTTGACACTGACAAATGTTCTACAATCTGAGGTACAGGATCTCAGCATAAATCCTGAGGGGATTTCACTGACCTTATCAGACCCAAAAGCTACAACTCTTGTTGCATAGGTCCTGCATTACCTTGGTCTTAGCCATCCAGCAGAAAAGCATAAAAACGAAATATAAGAAGTAAACTCATACTGTTATGTTGAGCTATAGGGCACTCAGGTCAACATTTTATTACATTGCCAGTCAAGTGGTAGACCCAATACTATTATGGGCTACTGCACTCTTTTAAAATATTTTACTGAGTTTACACACCTATAATATTCAAATAACAGAACTTAACAAAAAAGAGGATACAGATGTCTGTCCATTTTATATCTGTGTATTCAAAGTGGTTAGGATAGATATATAGTTACTTTCTCTTAATAAATAGAGGGATTTTTCTAATGGTGTTTGTAAATAGAATATCATGACAGCATCTTGCACAGCAATTAACCACTAGAAAAAATGTATGCAATATGTTAATTATTGAAACTGTCCTACCAATTTGGTTTGAAACTGTCTCATTGTTTTTTGTTTCTCAATAAAATTATGAAAAAAGAGAAACATAGCAATGAAAAAGTTTCAAAACCTATTGCTAGCACAATTTCAATAATTAATACATTGCATATTTTCTTAGAGGTTATTCATTGTACAAGATGCAGACATGATATCCTGTCCATAAACACTATTAGAATAAATATTTCTATTCATTGAATTAAGAGAAAGCAGCTGTGTATTTATCCTATTTTGAATATAGAGATACAAAATAGTCTTTCATTTGTATCCCCTTTTTTTGTTTAGTTTTGTCAGAGGAGGGTAGTCCATTGTCATTTAAGTATTGTAGGTGTATGATTTCAGCAAAATATTGTAATATAGTCCTGTAGTCCATAATAGCAGTGGGTTTTCCATAGGACTGGAAATGTCCAAAGTTATTGACATTAGCCTTTTATAGCTCAGCATATTAATATGGCTTTACTTTTTATTCTTTGTTTTTATCCTTTTTTGCTGTATGGTTAAGACCAAGATAAAGCAAGACATATATAACAAGAAATGCAACTTTTGTAGCTGATAAGTTCAGTGAGTTCCCCTCAGGATTTATCCTGGAACCATGTAGTGCAGTTTGCAGATCCTTTGTCAGTGTCAGCCATGTGGATGAGTCATGGCCATTGCTTGACCAATTTGCTTTCTGTGAAAGCCTGAAAGAATGTTTTGTCTCCATGTGCCTCTCTTTAGGCACACTCTACATCATTGATCACTTTCCTCTATGGCCCCATAATCTTCTTGATCAGAAAATTTGGGACATCACTGAGTTATAAGATGTCAATTTTAGTTTCAAATTTTTATATATTTACTTAATATTAGTAAAAACCAGAAACTATTGAGGAATAAAAGTATATTTATATTATATTCTACTTTGTTTGAGGAATTTACCTAGTTCTTGTTAGAAAGACAATTAAAATATACTTTACAGTGTTTTACTTTAAAAATTAGAACTCTTTACTTAGACATTAAAAATGGTAATAGATTTTCTTTTGCATTTTCTTAGCCTCAATTTTTCCAACAGAGTTTAAATTGAAGTAAGTACATAACAATCAATTTTTATAAGTTGTGTTTCGGGCTGGGAAGATGGCTTATTAGAATAAGTGCTTGCCTGGAAAGTACAAGGGCCTGAATTCAATCCCTGATACTGCAAAAAAAAAAAAAAAAAGTTATGTACCTAAAATTATCTATTTATCCAAATGAAACGATTATTTCAAGAATAAATATTAGTTTGCAAAAATTTACATGGGAGTTTCTAGGATTTAATATATTCATATTTCATTTCCAAATCTCAGAAATGCTATTTAATTGCTTCTCAATTTTATTACATTATATTTTAATTCAAATAATCATATCGGAAAAAGCACTATTCTTTACACAAAGAAAGCAAAGCCTTATGTGTATGTGCATGCTCATGAGAGAGAGAAATAGACAAAGAGTTTCTAGTGGAGTAAAACTCTGGCAAAGCTATTGAAGTTGTTTCACATAATACATGATGGTATTCTTTTCTTCATCTATATTGCATGCCAGCAGATATGAATTAGAGATGTAAGTGTGTGAGTGTGGACACATGCATGTTAACTACATATAATTCTTATTTTAATTTGTAAAATTTTCTAACATGAGTAATTCAAAATTGACAAAATTATTTTATGCTTCAAAAAAACTTGCAGAGAAAAAGCAGTTATTCACAAATAAATGTAAAGTGACATTTTAAACAGTTCCTGAGAAGCACACAATGGTTTTATTCTTCATCCTAATGAACACGTAGCCTTTTGGTATCATTCTCAATCTTCAGTGCTGAGTTCTTTGAATGTTCAACCTTTACCTTTGCAGAAAAATTGATCACAAGAACCCAAAACACAAGAACAAAAAGCTAACTCCATAAATTAGTTATTAATTGAACACATTGTAGATCAATTAATTTCTAATTTCTGTTAAATGAAAATATATAATGAGGCAATTCCTACTTTTTAAAGTCCTATAACCTCATTTTAATTCAATCTCAATCATGTACTTTCTAAGCAAAACTGTAACATGGAAGAAATTTCAATGACAAAATATAAGCCTCTTAAAGTTGCCATTATTTCCCCTTGGGGATTATAAAACTTTAAATAAGAAAATTAAATTACATACTATCTGCATTGTATTTGTGTAGATAACTTGAGCTCAAAAGCAAAGCTAATTAGGAATTGCATAACTGGGAAGAAGTGCCGCTCACCACTAAGGGGGACTCTCAAAGCCATGGTTGGTAGGTGACCCTGACTTCAGATGATCATCCCTTTTCCAGCCATAGCCCAGGCTCCACATGTGTGTGGGACTATCCGTGCACTCACAGGCACTTCCTCCATTAGGCAGGTCTGGTGTAGAACCCTGCATCAGAACTCCCAGCAGAGAGGCTAAGGGCCAGACACACCTAGATAATGCAGGAGCTGAACACCTTACCAGAGAGTCACGGTGGGTTCACTTGCACAGGCTGCATCAGGAAGAAGCGGTGCACAGCAGCAAGACTCAAGCCAGGCTCACCTGGACCAGTTCAAACTTGGCAGATATGGACCCAATAAGGTGAGACACTTTGCTAGACCCAGATCCATGAGAGCATCCTATCTCTTTCTCTCTTTATGGAGAGAGAGGACAACAAGTAACCAGGGTGAACTAGTCTGCCTGGAAGACCCCATGTACATCAAGGGGAGGTGACCAGACAAAACTCAGGGGAACTAATCTACATAAAAATTCCAAATTTAATATCTGCTTGGGTACACAGACATAATATTTGTTCTTATGGTCTAAAATAGAAACCCAGGGCTGGTGAGATGGCTCAGTGGTCTAAAGCACCTACTTAGAACAAGCTTAGCAAAGCACAGGGACCACAGTTCGATCCCCCAGCACCACATGCCAGCCAGCCCCACCCCCTGGTGGGCTGAGCTGGCCACACACACACACACACACACACACACACAAATAAGTGAATAAAATTTCAAAAAAATATTAAAAAAAAATAAAATAGAAACCCACTAGTTGCAAAAAGTTTCTCAACTGCTAAATATCACTACCAATTGTTAGTGTTCCTAATTATAGTTCTGTAAATACAAAACTATAAACGCTTTAACCACATAATATCTTGGGTAAGAATATTGGTAGGTGCTAAGGTAATAACTGCACCAAAGCTCCACAACAAAAGTCAGAGGACAGTGCTGTATAAAATGGCAAAGAGAAGGAGCAAAGTGCGTTCTCAGGCTGTGAACCCACCCAGAACAAATGCAGGAGACACTAGCATAGAAGAAATTGGAAAGCACACAACTGAAATCTCCAAAATAATAGCATCTGAAGTAAAGAAACAACTGCAGAAAGATATACAGGAAATCCAATCAGAAATAATCTCTGAGGGGACAAGGGAGATAGCTCTGTAGAATAAGCACTTGCCCGGCAAACACAAGGGCTTGACTGAGTTCAATTCCCAGTTCCACCAAAAAATATATATATATATATATCCCTGGAGTGCCTTAAAAAAAAGAAATAATCTTTGAAGTTAAAAAAAAGAAATGATAGCTATAATGAAAGAATTACTAAGTGTTTCTAAAGATGAAACTGATTAAAAAAATAGAGGCAATAGAAAAATGATAGAATCCCTGAATGAGCAATGTGGGAAAGAAATAGAATGCATATGCAGATTTAAAGTGCTATACAGGAAATTAAAACCTCAATCACAAGCTGGCAAAACTGAATGAAAGTGAAGAAAGTTTCAGACCTTGAAGATACCATTGTAGCTAGTGAAAAGGTAAGTTCTTAAATACAACTAGGATGCAGGAAAAATAATACAACATATGCAAGACAGTGCAAAGATGAACAACATAAGACTAATAAACCTCAATGAGAAAGAAGGATTCAATAAAAATGATATGAAAAGAATATGGGCAGAAATAATAGCAGAAGACTTCTCAAACATGGGGAAACAATCTGACACTCAGTAACAGAAGCATATAGAACTCAAAAGAACAACAATCCAATTAAAAACACACCCCGTATTACAATAATCATGATCCCAGAAATCAAGCACAAGAACAATATACTAAAAGCTGCTAGAGAACAGAAGCAGATCACATTTAAAGGAAAACCCATCAGAATAATGGCAGATTTCTATTCATAATCCATCAAGTAAAGAAGAGCATGGAGCAAAGAACCATAAGTCTTTCAAGAAAACAAAGCCCAACCCAGACTGATATACACTGCAAAATTCTCTTTCAAGTTCAACAGAGAAGTGAAATACTTCTATTATAAAGAACAAATAAAGAATTTCATGTTGACAAACCAATGCTACACAGACTACTAAAAGATATTCTAGAGAGGGATCAAAATGACTACAACTCCACAAATGAGAATGGAAATAACCCACCAAATATGGCAAACAACTAAATACAGGAAAAAAAGAGGTATACAACAGCAGGTAAATAACATATCAATTGAGTCAATACATCTCAATTATAACCATCAATATAAATGGACACAGTTTACCAATAAAAAGAGACTGGTAGAGTACATTAGGAAGCAAAATCCAACAGCATGCTGTATACAAGAAACACATTTACCTCATAAAGAAGTTCATAGACTGAAAGGCAAAGGATGGAAAACAATACTACATGCCCTAGCACCTCAGAAAAAAGCAGGTGTAGCAATCCTATTTGCAGACAATCTCAACTTCAAACCAAAACTCATCAAATGAAATAAAGAAGGCCACTATATATTGGTTAGGGGAAAAATACAAGAGAAAGAGGTAACACTCATAAATATGTATGTGCCAAACACGGAAGCACCCAACTTTATAAGCTAAGTATTAATGGACATGAACAATCTAATGTCTAATACCACTTCCAGTGATATCTGGTTGCTGCTGATCATCTGTATGAACTGAGAAGAGCATCAGAAGCCAAGTGTGCCCACTCAAGTGAAGCTGTTCAGAGCAAGAGGCCAGGGAAGTGAGCAAGTGCAAGTGCACACTGTCTGCTAAGATAAGCAGAACAGTGAAGGTACCAAAATATGAAGACAAGAGTTGTTTGGTTAGAAAGCATCTGTCTTCAGAAAAAGTGTAGTTTTGGAGATTCCACAGTGATACAGTTCTAGATATTGCTTAGTAAGAAAATAATTGCAACAGGATTTGCTGATAGAGGAAAAATATGGTATGCTACTGAAGAAGTCTATTCCTTCTCTGTTGTGTATATTTGCGTGCTTTACACGGTGACTTCACAACTTCTTTCATCGAGAGCTAGTAGTCCATTTGCCCTTCTAAGTTTCAACTGGTCCTGTTACCCTATTGGGTCCAAAAATACTGCAGAAATGATGGGGTACCTGATCCAAGCCTGAAAAAGCTTAGCTTGCCCCTTGGTAGCCCCACAGTCACTATGATGACAGGCTTGCATGAGAAGAGAAGCACAGAGCCAAGAAGAGCAGCCATTCGGAGGCCATTCTGGGCCTGCCAGTCCTCAGGGGACTGGACCGCTTACCGTAGACATGGTTCACAGCAGTCCAGCCCATATGAATGACCAACAGGATTGTGAACTGAAAAGAATGATTGTGTTTCAAACTAACTTCTGTGATTTTCTTTTCACATGGCAAAAGCTAACTGATGCAGAAGTAATTGGTTCCTAGAATTGAGGTGCTGCCATAACAAAAATCTAAAATAAGTGCCATTGGCAGTAAGCACTGAGCAGAGGATAGAAAAATGGCAAACAAACTCTTAGCAAATGCTGGGGAAAAAATAAAGCAAATTGTTATTGGAGGTTAGAAAAAAAATGGTGATGAGTGTTTTTTAGAAAAGAATAATTGGCAAAAGTGTTCCCTATAGGAATTTCAAAGATGGACAATATATATAATGAACTTTTGATTTTGGCTGAAGAGACCTCCCCAGAATGTTGAAATGTCAGACGGTTGGTCCTAGCTGCATATAGGTACGTGAAGAAAGAAATCGTCTAAATAAAGCACTGACCAGCTTGCAAGTGAATTTTGAGGGAATACAGAGGGGACAGAATTGTTTCTTCTTTTTAGTCTTTTCAACCACTAAAAATTCTCCAAGTAAAATGAGGCCTGAAGAAAATGATCAATTTAAGGGTGTAGTTTCACAGTCTTTTGTTAAGAAATCTAACAGGATTTATATATTGTCTACTAAATTCGCTTCAGTAGAAGAACCCTGTTTCCCAGGTTACGAAGATCATGCTTTCAAAGAAATGTAATCCCAAATAAGACTGTATGCCCAGTGGCGTCTTAAAAATAGCCCTGTTGTGATTAGGCAATGGATTGGGCACAGAGAAAATCTAAGTACACAATTATTTAAAGGAAATAATATTGTATCAAAGTGATGTTAAGCTAGATATATTTATAAAGAATGATTTCACTAAAATTGCAAACAAAAGAGAAAAACTTGATGAGCTCCCAAATTTCTACAATCAGGAACCAGACTTAGAAAGTTTCACAAAGTTAAGAAAGGAAACTGAAAAGGAATTATGTTCAAGAAGGCAGAGTTATGAATCCAGAGGAGGAGAAGCCAATAGCTATGAAAAATAAACAAATAAGGAACCACTCCCCAGAAGCATCATAACCTCCCCTTAACCAAAAAATGTTTTTCCTTTGTAGGCAAGTCTGGTATTTTCACAACTATATTTCAAAATTTTAGCAGACCAATAACTTGTTTGTACCTCTCATTTTTTCTCATTCTCAAGGTTGTAGTATTTATTGAAGCTACCCTTGTCCTATACTAACAGTATAAGTTGGATATTGCTGGGAGAGATAGCCTTCTACTTTGTTAGTCTCCAGGTCAAGAAAGTCCACACCTGATGAGCTGCTTCTAAACTTTACTTGTATGACTGAATCCTGGAATTCAAGCCTGATGCCAGAGTTATATGAGATGAAGAAATTCTGGGCTCAGAAAAAAGGTATTTTGCATGGATAGGAATGTGGAAATTGTGGGCAGAGGCTGTCTGTGGTAAATTTCAAAATTGATCATAATCTTTTTCCTCCTTCTGTTGTCTCCATGGTGTGATTTTCAAGCTTTTTCATGGTGTGATTTTCAAGCTTTTTTTTCCATGGTGTGATTCTATCCGTCGTGGCCTTGACTTGCTATGGTCAGTTAAATGAATAAAAGTAATTTGAAGCCAAAGCTTGAAGACATGTTTCCCACTTCTGCTCCTGAAACTATGCCCAGCCATCAGGTGAACAAATCCAGGCTGTTGTTCCAGAAAAGAGATTCTGTGGAGCATCCCTGAGCTATAACAGCTGAGGCTATTCTTTATCAGGTAGCTGTAACCAACAAGACAGCTGACTGTAGATTCCTACCTCAATCCGGATTAGTCCATAATAAACCACCTGAGGGACCATACACAAAATCATGATTTAAATAAATAATATTGTGTTAAGCCACATTGTGTTGATGTAGTTTGAGATACAGTGAAAGCTAATCGAACTTTTCCTAGAAAATTATGGGAAAAACACTACTGACCCACTATAGGAAGACAGTAGATACTCAATACATATCAGCTACAGATAAATATTATTGTATTTACCAATTTTCCTAAGTTCCTCTGTCTGTTTTAACATTATGACAAATTCCATCATTTATTGTGCATCTAATTGGTTCTGAGTAAGTCATTATGCTTGGCACTTCATGTATCTCATCTTTAATAATTTCCATGAAACTACTTTTCTATTTCCTTTTTTAAATTTCCTTTTTACACTTGAAAATAGTAAATAATGAAGTTATTGAATGATTGTCATCAGACCTAAATACAAAGAAGTGGCCATTGAAAAATGTTCTGTATCTTTCCACTAAAAAGGTATCTCTGTGGTCTATTAAAAAATAGTCCCAATTATGTACTCCCTTAAGTATTATCACTCACACTTACAGTACATGATATATACTTTCCCATCTCCAGACTTTGGCATTGGCCAGTTATTTGCTCAGCTAATGGGAAAATAATAGCTATTTCATAGAGGTTTGAAATATGCTCGTCTTATGCTGTGACAGGCATGGGAACAAATGACCCATGTGTGAATGAGGCACACAAAGCATAACTGCATTGAATTATAAATGCAGAACAACTATAGCCACTTCACGGGTAACAGTGTGAGAAATACATGCATCATCATGTTGTTTACTGCAGAGATTTGGGGGATCATATGATGCATACCAATGTTGGATTCGCATTTATATCTTCTGATGTTGGATAATACAACATACCAAAACATTTCATAATAACACCGTATAATACAAAAAATTGCTTTAATCTCATGGATGTAGACAGAAGAGAGGAAAATTTCGAGCAGAAAGGGAGAAAATAGTTCTCTCATATGTAAATAATATTATAGTGATATAAATATAATCACGTTTATAACAGCACAATTCTTAATACCTAAATTTTGGAAGTAGTGTATGTGTCCATCAATAGATGGATAGATAAAGAAAATATAAAACCATAGAGTAGTATTCTGCTATAATGAAAGCTAAATTTGATTTATTTTTTAGGAAAATGAATGCACCTTGAAATCATAACTTTGAGTGAAATAATTAAGACGTACAAGCTTAAAAAACACATGATGTCTCTTTCATATGAAACCTAAATTATAAATAAAATGTGAAATGAAAGATACATAACAAAAGGAGGGAGATTTACCTTTCTCAAATAGGAAGGAGATGAAGAGTTGGAAGCAAAGGCGAGGGGAGGAAGGGAAAAGGGCATGAAAAATGAATAAAGGTGGTGTGTGTACATGATGTACATCCAAATCCACACAAGGAATATAAAAATGTGATAAGAAAATTTACTAATTTTTTAAAACAAATAAACTAGTCTACCTGAGAAGTCGCTGGCGAGATCTCCTATATAAAGGTCTTTTACTTTTGAGTAATTAAATATGCTTTGGCAGACAAAGCTTGTCTCAGTAGCTCTGAGATGTTTGAGCTCTCAGCATGGTTTGGTCCTCAGCTGGCTCCTAGGAGCTCCAAGCTCTGCAAATATGCTATGTGGTGGGAGTGCTTTTTCTTTCCACTTGGATGCATGGCCATGCCACATAGCTATGTTGACAATAAAATTTGAGGTGGACCCTTGACTTCTGGAGCAGCTGGAAACTCAGAAACTGAAATCAAATTCACAAACACTCCCTGCCTATTTGACCAGGATAACCCTGGATGCCATGGCTAAGATAAGTCCCCCACTGACAAAATCCATGTGTTACTACATATTGCTGCTGGAAGAATTAAGTGTTACCAAGAGGACTCCCCTAGCAGAGGAAACTTTCATCTAGTTGTCCTGTACCCTGTGTTACACACCTTTCACCATTGCTGCTTTTGATCTGTCTCCTTCCTGTATAATGAACAATAATCATGAGTACAACAGATGTTTCAAGTTCCATAGATTGTTCTGCATAGTCTCAGAAGTCCTTGAGATTTTGATTATAAACCAGGTGAAGACAAGAGAGGTCAGCAAATTTTTGACTAAGAATGCCCACTAGATCCTAGTAGAAGTGGCACTGTGTCAATGTTTGTGAAGTCCTACAAATATATCAGCTGTCTTTGTAGCCAAGTGATCCTTCCTAGTCCTTTTCTCAGGTAATATAACAGGGGTGTGTGTGTGTGTGTGTGTGTGTGTGTGTGTGTGTGTGTGTGTCTGTGTCTGTGTCTGTGTCTGTGTGTCTGTGTGTGTGTCTGTGTTACTGAACATTGAACCCACAGCCTCATGAATGCTAGGAAAGCACCTTCCACTGATCTACAAACCAGCCCAATTATTTTATTTTTATTTATTTAGTTTTGAGACAGATTCTCATCAAGTTACCAAGGTTGGCCAAAATTGTTTCCCTTGGAAACTGAGCTGGTATTTTATGGATTACTTATAAAAAGACATTTTTTAGTTATTATTCAGCCCAGACAATGAAAAGGGGGTAAATTTAGAAACTGAGAAATGAAGGCCCTCTCATTTTCTGAACAAGCTATCTAAATAGTAGATTCTATTTGCATGAAGTACAATTCATTTTTTAAGCAAATTAATTGACAACTTACAAAATCAAATAAAAATTCCATATAGATACAACATGCAATATATGTGGAAAACATAAGACTATTTAATTTAAGGCAGTTCTTTCTAAAAAGCATTAAATTAATACCAAGGAAACATCTGTTTTTCTAGAATAATTTATTTGCCTAACCTTATATCTCCCTTGAACATATTAATAAAACTAATGTTGGAGACTTCAAGGGAAAATACTGTCATTTTTCATAGACCCAGGAAGAAAAATAATGATGAACAAATAAAATATTGTGAATTTGGAGCCCATGAGATGACTGATAAAGTTTATATTTAAAATATTCCAAGATGAACACGTGTTTTTTGTTTCTATATAATACATCCCTCATATAATAAAAATTTGCTTTTTTAAATACAAATATTTCTATATAGAAAGATATAATTTCAATATTGTAATTGTTGAATTTCCCAATTGTCATTCAGTTATTGAATAATTTTAAATAAAAGGGGCAATTATTTAATAGGGAATTCACTTTCTTCTCAAAGTAATTTTCCATCTTATTAATTTTATATCACAAGTGATGCAGAGCATGCTTCAAACACTATGCATCATTCCCAGTGAAGTTTGCAAAATGAAAACTAACAGAGATTCTTCAAGTCTTGATTAATTTGCTTCTTATTTGAAAACTGGGATGTATTTTCCAGTTCAACTACAGACCTTGTTCTACACAAAGTCATTCAAAATCTAGTTGTTTTGATTTTTTAAAAAATCTTCCAACACTGTCTTCTAAAATAGTGATTCTGAAGCTAGCAAATTCATCTCTAAGAACCTGATGATCTGTCCAAACAATGATTCCTTCTTTCCAATTGCATTTGTAAGTAGTCTGTTGAGCCTATGACTTTGTGTAGGCAGTGGTATCATCTCTCGTATGTTTTTTCATATTCTGACCATGAAGCAAAATTGACATTTATCCCATAAATTATCTCAAGAGAACACTCAATGTCTGTCTTTCCTTATACATGCACAGACATACGTGTGTGTACATAAGTGAGATAATCCTATTAAAAAGCATTTGTAAATAAAGTTGCTTTCACACAAATCTAAAGATCAAAACTGGAGTATTAATAGTGCAAACACTTCACAGCTTTCAGTTTGTCAGGATTAAATACTACTGCTTGTTATCCAAAACCTTTTGCACAGATGTCCATTTTAGGAATGCAACAATAGAGTTATCAACCAAAGAATTGTTGCTCTTAAATGTACCTGAACAAATCATTTAAGAAAACCTTTGGCACAATCAAAAATTGTTTTGTTACTCCTGAGTAAGAGGGCAACTTAAGAACATTAGTGAACAAGAGCCATAAGATCCTGGGTTCTCTTGTCAGAGATACACACATTATCTCAATCATACTAACACACTGTGAAGAAAATTAGAAATTCACTCTACATGAATTTGTCTTGATGCTTTTATGTACTAAAATAAATGCACATTTTAGAAGAACTGATTAGTCTTTTACCCATCTATTTAAATTTGTACATTATAATTGAAGCTAAATCACTTGACTTATTTAGTATGAAGATTAAAAGCTCATTTAAACTATACACAATTCAATACATATTTGCTGAGATCCTGAAGGCATGTCCCATGCATGACACATGGCTTTTATGTAGGTATTACTTGAACACTATCGCTAGCTTTCCAAATGTTGTCATAATTTCTAAGCCATAAGTGTTAAGACACAAAGAAGAAGAAAAAGTATGCTAAAACTGGCTATTGGGAAAATCAAGAGGCATTTACTGATCGTCAAAAACTGATAGAAATATAAACAGGTTTTTTCACACTTAGCTCATTATTATTAAAATTTAGGTAGGATTTTATTTCATAAAATGAGCTCTATTCCAACTCTTACACAACTGACTTTGCCTATATTTGACCTAGCAAATAAAAAGGATGTCTATTTGTTTTACTATTGTTTTTGGTGAACCAGATATATCTGAAAAGTTTAGCTAGTTATAAAAATGATCAAAACATTAGTTGAAAATGTCATGGCTTGTCAGTAGATATTATATGGTTGCCTTATTATATTCTGCTGACCCATATTATTTTGGAGGTACTGAATCACCCACCAGTCCTAATTTCTCATGCCTCTCAGGCCATTTATAAATTAAATATTCTAGAACTGTAAGAACACCTATAAGAAAAAGTTCTGTGCCTTATTTCTGACCTTTATATCCCTTCCTTAAACCTTTCATTCTTATCAGAGATAAGATTAGAGATGTTGTTCAAAAAGAAAGGGGTGGTGAATGAAGGCAGGAGACAGGAAAAGGAATATTGTGGGACTGTCCTGCTTCAAGATTGTACATGGTTAGATTTTTGGACTTACGTGTAAACATAAGAATTATATAATTCTTTATGCCTATTTTCAAAATATATTCTAATTTTTAAATGTTTTTTCATCATATTCTGTAGGGACTTAAAGTTCAACATATCAATACTTGATGAAAAATACCTGTTCCATGTTATGCCTAAGATATTTGATATTCAGACAGATAGTGAGTTAAGCTTAACAGCCTAGGTTGTATGGTAATAACAATAAACCTCTCTTCTGGAAGGTTAATAACCTAAGCTTTCAGAACAAAATTAGAGAAAAAGGAAGTCTGCAAGGAAAGCCAACATTTTGGCTCTAGCCTTTGAAGATCAATTAAGACTCAGGACACATGAGAACTTGTACTGTAACATCACGTAACTCAGTAGTATTCCAAATTTTCTGATCAAGGAGATTATGGGGCCAAAGAGGAAAGTGATCGATAATGTAGAGTGTACCTAAGGAGAGTCACATGGAGAGAAAACAATCTCTCAGGCTTTCACAGAGAGCACATTGACCAAGTAATGGCCGTGACTCATTCCCATGGCTGACACTGACAAAGGATCTACAATCTGAGGTACAGGATCTCAGCATAAATCCTGAGGGGATTTCAGTGACCTTATCAGACCCAAAAGCTACAACTCTTGTTGCATAGGTCTTGTTTTATCTTGGTCTTAACCATCCAGCAGAAAAGTATAAAACGAAGTGTAAGAAGTAAAGCCATGCTGCTTTGTTGAGCTGTTGGGGACTCAGGTCAACAATTTCTGACATTGCCAATCAAGCAGAAGACCCAGTACTATTATGGACTACTGGACTCTTTTTGAATATTTTGTTGAGTTAACACACCTATAATATTCAAATAACAGCACTTAACAAAAAAAGGGGATACAGATGAATGTCCATTTGTATCTCTGTATTCAAAATGGTTAGGATAGATATATAGTTACATTCTCTTAATGAAAAGAGGAATTTGTTTTAATAGTGTTTGTAAATAGGATATCATGTCCACATCTTGTACAGCAATTAACCACTAGGAAGAATGTATGCAATGTGTTAGTTATTGAAACTGTCCTAGCAGTTTGGTTTGAACTGTCTCATTGCTATTTGTTTCTCAATAAAATTATGGGGAAAAACAGATTAGAGATGTTTACTTGAAAAAGTGTCAGAGATTGCCTAGAAATCTAAATCTTTCCCCTGGGCTTTTAGACATATGAGCATTTTGTATTCAAAATGGTTAGGATTGATATATAGTTACATTCTCTTAATGAATAGAGGGATTCATTGTAATAGTGTTTGTGAATAGGATATCATGTCTGCATCTTGTATAGCAAATAACCACTAGGAAGACAGTATGCAATATGTTAATTATTGAAACTGTCCTACCAATTTCATCTGAAACTGTCTCATTGCTATTTGCTTCTCAATAAAATTATGGAAAAAAATAAAACAACACTGAGAAACCAAAAAAAAGAGAGAGGGAGAGAGATGGGCATTTTGTTGAATATTGTCCATACAGAAAAAGTATTGCTATATATGAGGAGTAAGTCCTGATTCCAGAATAAAACTAATCATATGAAATAGAGAGACAAATGAAAGAATATATCCTGAAGTGGTTGTTTAGGCAAATAATATTTTTTCAAAGTCATCAAAATGTAAATATAATTAATGTTTAACATTTGATGAACTTTAGTTTCATTAATGTGTGTGTGATATAATATATTGCTAAAAAATAGTTTACCCTCAAATTCTCTGGGAATTTTTAATTCTAGGTAAAATTTAAAGGGAAGATAAGAAGATTGCTAGAAAGTACTATTCTCAAATTATTTCTTCACTGCTGACCTTATTGGCAAAGCCATTGAATCAAATCTTCCTACTAAACTAGGAAAAGTTTTGCCCTCTGTTCAATTTGTGTATGTGAACAAATTGAGCAACAAATAGCAGCAACAAAAAAGAGTGTTTCTAACACATGAAATTAGTCCTTCCACACTAACTAGGTATTAGGTAGCATTCATAATTACACAAGAATGCTTTTTTCAACATGAACAAACCTCAAACAGTAGCTTTGTCAGCAATCAGGTGAAATTTAGTGATTCTTTTTATAAAGTGTTTTTAAAATCACATCATAAATAGAAAATATTCACCAAATAGTGTACATATGATTTGTATTTCTATGTTTTGATTACATTAAATAAGTTCTTTACTTTATCCACAGTGTATTGCATGATAGAATGCCCCTCAGAAAAGTAATACTGATGTATTCACTTTGATTTAGCATTGAGCTTCTGTAACTTCCCTGAAGGTCAGTATCTCAACCTTTTCTTCATAGTATCTGACAATATAACTTCAGTTTTGTGATTTCATTTTGTTGAACCATTATACAGGCTATTATTGATACTGAAAGTGTATTATGAAGGTAAAAATTTACCAAGGACTGTCTAATCTTGATGGAAAGGATTATAAAATATCTTGAGCAGAAAACAAATCTCTCAGAGGACACATCTGCTCATCAAAAAACATGAACATTTACACGCCTAGGAAATTATAAGCAATTTAGAAGACCACTGAGTTGGATTCTAAAGAAACTTGTTTAAGAACATTATAATGATTTCATATCAAGATCATAATCATAGAAGAAATTTGATAAGCATTTCTAAGAATAAAAGCAAAATTTCTAATGATAGAACTAAAATACTACCCATAAACGAACATGGGATAGACTATCCATGCAACACTTCAAACCTAGTTCATTAATTTTACTATGAAATGACATCTTACTGAAAAGGCCTAAACATAGTAGTAAACTCTTTAAAAAAGAAAACAATTCCTAATTTCAGAAGAAAAGCCATTAAGCAAAGTGGAAGATATACATCAAATTTTGTTAAAATTTAATTCTTAAATCTTTCTGAAAACTAAGAGATATTTCTTCATAAAAGATAATGCAAAAAGTAAAAGTAAGTTGAGTGTCTGCAGGAACTAACACTAATAAGCATTTTTCTTTTAAGTGCTTACTAAATATTTGTCTGGAAAAGCTTCCAAGATAAAGCTATTATGAAAGATTCCATAGGTGATTTTCAGGAAACAAAGCAGTTCAGTGGACCATGCCAACAGTATGTTCACAGAGGAGATCTGCACAGTGCGTATGCCAAGCTCCCACAGCCATCCCCATGAATGGAGCTGCTGGAGCAGCTCTGATTGTCCTCATATCTTGACCTCATCTCTGGTTCCCATCTTCGCACTTGGGCAGGGATCAGGCTTGTGAGTTATGTGTTCTTTTTTTCCTAAATAACAAAATCCTCAAGAGAGCAACAAACAGCAAGCAAATACAGTTTATTTAGAGAACTATTATGTGAGGAAGAAAACAAGTTACCATTTCCAATTTGGAAGATAATTAGGGAGACAATAGCCTCCTGACTGATGTTCTGTTCTCCCTTTGGATATTTTTGTAGGCCAGTAATTGGAGTGTATTTTTCTGTTCAATTGCACATTGTCTAGAAAAGCGTTTCTCATGCCCATGACTTCCTAGTTAGATTCATGGGGGAAAAAAAAAGGAAAAGAAAAATCTTGCAACTACTGCCCTGCACCATGGCTACACATCACCATCTTCTGCACTTTGTCAGTGCAGCTTTTGAAGTTTTGTAAATGTGCCAAGCACCTGAGTTAACCAGACTCTAAGATAGAAAACATTGTAACAAGGGATCTGGGACAGTGAAGGCTTTTTACCTATATTGGAAAACATTGGGAAACCATCATTTCCTACTCCAAAATTATATCATAGTCCACTTGCGATAACATCAAATGATAATTAAGATGGAGGAGGCCCTTACTATTTCAAGATCCACTTAAGAGGGGACAGCATCCACTCTTTCCCTCATAAAAGAAAAATCTTTATTTCCACTCCTTGCCTGTTTGCTTTTTAACTACTTTTTTTTTTTTTTCTGGTGGAACTGGGGATTGAACTCAGGTCCTCATGCTTGCCAGGGAAGCACTTACTCCACTGAGCCATACCCCTGGGCCCTTTTTAGCTACCTTTGGGAAACATCCCCATTTGCTCTCATCACCTTTTCCTAGGAATTGGAAATAAAGCCAGGAGACTGATGTACTTGTTATTTCTATTGAGTGACTACTAAGATCTCAATAACTGATCTAAAATACCTCATGGGAATATCTAGGGTAAAGCTAAAGAAGATGAATATCAAGAATCTCACAGTCCTAGCCCAGGTCCGGTGAGTGTGTGGAGAGCTTCCTGCTACCCTACGCCGGCGGGACCAGTCCCAGCCCAGGCGCAGTGTGGGCCGGACC
>NW_004524658.1:5582962-5598186 GCF_000260255.1 Octodon degus
GAATGATTTGTTCTAATGGTGTTTGTAAATAGGATCACAAGTCCGCATCTTATACAGCAATTAACCTCTAAGAAGAATATATGCAGTGTATTATTTGTTGAAACTGTACTTCTGATTTGATTTGAAACTGTCTCATTGCTATCTGTTTATCAATAAAACTGTAGAAAAAAAAGAAAATTAACAATTATTATTATATTATTAAAAATTTAACTTGCATATTGTTATCATCAAGTTTGTTGTTGAGGTTACCAGATATAGGTATGTAAGATTTGTCAAATAATTAAATATTAACTCTTCCCTTCAATAAATCTTAATTTTTTTCTAAAAAAAAAAGAATCTCACAGATACAGAGACTGACAAAAATATATGCTGTACACATTTCAGAAGAAGAAAAAAATTTGGATAAATATTTCATACTAAATTTATTAAAACATGATGAGGGGCCGGGAAGATAGCTCAGTAGAATAAGTGCTTGCCTCGCAAGCAAAGGTCCTGAGTTCAATCTCCAGTACCACAAAAAAGAAAAATTAAAAATAAAATATGATGAGATTAGTACAAGTCACCTTTGAGCATTACAACTACAAGAGATGCTTATAGTGGTGGCCATGAGCTTCCAGATTGCTATTTGGATGATTTTAGTCATTGAGATTTCTGTGCATGCATTTTCAATTTCTCCTCTAAGGAACAACCGCATAATGAGTTTTGGTGGTCCACAGTATCTTCTAGGGTTCCCCACATAAGCGTAGCAGCATTGGCTGATAAAATATCATACAATTTTTTCTTTTCCTGAAAGTGTATGCACTTTTTGGCAGACTCTGTTTATTGAACAACTACTGTGTCTGAAAGAGTGATTAAACCTTATAATAAATTTATGAAGTTACTATTATGCCCTACTCTATATAAACTGCAGAGGGATTGAAATCTTAAGTAGAAAATCCTAAGAACCAAGACAGGCATTTTTAATTGGTCACTTTATTTATTTCACTATAAATGTATTTTCCTCAGGGAAGTCAGTGCTTTAATCTGAGTATCACACTCTGACATTTTTATGAAATCAGGACTATTCAGTTTTCTGCAATACCATAAACTCTTGAAGATGTAGTTTTTTGACAAAGAGTTGACACTCAATTTTTTCAATTGGGTTAATTTCACAAAAGCAAAACACAGGATTGCTTTTCTTTGCACATGGAGCAAAGCCAGACCCATGTTTTAGAGGAAATCACTGGTCAAACTCCTTCAAATATTACATATATAAACCATAAAGTGGCAATTTGCCAGTACTTTACCAACCATAATCTGAAATGTGGTGAAACTTTATGAAAAATGACTATGCTGTACTATAAACATTGATAAATTTAAAATATATGTAATGAGTTTATCTTTCTCTTTTGTAAGTTTTATTAAACACCAAGATGATTGTATAAGTTTTCTTTTGCAAGTGTTTACAGGATTTTAACTTTAAAATTTAATTGTTCAGTGTGAGACACATTAAGCTGCAACATTACACAACTTCCAAATTATAATTTCATAACAAAATAAATATATGAATGTATACTTACTGTGTGCTTTTTGTCCATGTAGCATACAGTCATTAGCACTAAATTGGGGCCTCTGCTTCTTATTATTTTCAATCTAAAGCTCAGGTTCATAGAACAGCTCATAATTATAGCAGGGTTACCAATCATGAAGGAGTGAGAGAGTTTGATGGATCTTATATGGAATTTTAAAGCTCAAAAACAGATGCATATGGTACATCATCCCTGTTCACTTCCCATTGCTTGAAATAAGATACATGGTCATAAAAGCATGGGAGAAATGAAGTGCACGCCCACTTCACCAGGTGAGCCAAAAAATTGATAAAAGCTCTAATGCTGACATGTTTATTTGGGGTTACCAAATACTGGGATTTCTTGTTTAATGATCTACTTGTTTTAACAACTGTTTGGATTGAAGGCTTGCCACTTACACTTACAACCAGCCTGTTATTTTTTGTTGTTGTTTTGCTTTTTTTTTTAGTTCTGTGCATCTTGCTTATGAAACATCACATCTGCTTTTGTACAATCTTCCTTGTTTATGAGGAACTATAATTTTTGCGGATTTATATCCTATAGTACTGTAATTTTATGTTCTGATATACAATATAGTTCTAATGTTATATAAATAAAATCGAAGTCATCAAGTTGAAGTTGATCTTTTTTATGTACTTAGTATGGAGTCTAACTACACAACTCAGACTCATAATGATCTTCCTGCTTTCAGCCTCCCCAGTGCTGGGATCACAGGCATGTGCCACCATACTCAGTCTCAGTGGCTGGCTCAACAAGCCTAGGGTAGGACAGTAAGGCATGCGGTGCCCAGGTTCAAACCCTGGTCCCTGAGCTTGTCTAAGAAGGTACTTTGTCTGCTGAACTATCTCAACAGTACTTGGAGTTTCTCTTGACTATCTCTTTGTTTTGAATACTATACTGTACATACAATATGATTCCTCATTTAATGGCCAATTCATATAATGACCAACTTGCAGGTACAGAACTCATTCACTTCATGAAGAATATCTGCAATATCTGGTTCATTCTCATTGCCACATGTGAATATACCCACCTCCATAAAGAAAATGACCCACATGCCACTTTTTCAATCCCAAAGTCCTTGGATCTCAGTACCTGAGGTCTCTTCATCAGGCAGGTAAAACACCATCTGATAAGTACGAAGTAAAAAGAAACTCTTGTGACTCTTTCTAACATGTATTGTGTTCAAAACTTTAACTTCCTCTTTTGGGTTCTAAGTCATTGGATACAAGAAAAAGAGGTTCATAGGTCTAGGAAAGAATTTAATTTGATTTAGGGATAGATATGGTATCATCTAGGACTTCGTACCCTCTCTTTTGCTCTAGAGAAGGTAGCATGTCACTGTGAATGGGCGGGATATTTATACCATGTTAGAAGTATAATTATTGTTATGATGCTTGAAATTTTACATTTTAATAAAAGTGTCAAAAGATCTGGAGCAAACATGTGGATAGTCTGTGGTGGATTAATTATTGTCAAGCCAACATCGTTTCCTCCATATCCTCTCTCTGCATTTTAAACACAACATTCTCCAGAATGCTTTTCCCATAAGGTTTCCTGTGCACTTAACTTGTTTTCTTGGCCATCAATTATGCAAGTTGCATAAGGTAGAAGGGAGGGAAAATGATACAGTTCCTTGAGCTAGAATCAAAGAGACACATGAATAGATACCGGATGTGAAGTTTGAAAGAACCGGAGGGTGAATTGTACTCTATCCACACAGGCTAAGAGAGTAGAAACTTTTCTATGGAATCACTCATCTCAGTGAAGATGCTAAGATAGTTACTTGGAGCTTCCTTGAGCTAGATGAAGACTAGAGCAGTTCCAAAGCCAGTGTTGGTGAGTAGCCACTTCCATTCTGCAGGCTGCAATGGTGGCAGATCCTTGCTTTGTATTCTTCTGACTTTCCACAACAGGGAATAATGCTAATGTTTTGTGTCAATATAGATATGTAGAGCAGTTCCTATTTTCCTAATCAAGTACTGACAAATTCTGTAACTAACACTGCAAATGGAACTTTAACCATTAAATTTTTCTCCTTTAATGGAAAGCAGTTTCTGAAAACCTCTTCAGGCCTCGGGCATCCCCAACTTCTCCTCATCCAGGTAAATGGACAGAATATGAAGATCCTAGCCTTAGGATACGGAAGCCCATTGCTTCTCAGCCTTTTAGCTAAGATCAAGTGCAGAATGCTGGGGCTCCTTTCCCTTTCCATAAGAATAGAGATAATGAAGTTTGCTGAAAATGATAAAGCAAGCAAAATCTTCACTATTTCTGTGTGTTCCCCTTCCTCTCTGTCCCTTACTATAATACACCTGTACATGGTACAGTGATGATTTGAGGCAATTAAATCTGTTATGGTTTGTGTCTAGGTGTCCCTCCAAAGCCTTGTGCAGTCACTGGGATGGGCTTCTAGACTTTGTGATTAATTCATGATCCAGTGCTGGGATTATGGGTGTGAGTGCTGCACCCAGCCTGCGGCCACATAGCCTAAATGCAACATGAGGGAGGCAGACTGCTCTGTCCTGCCTTGTTGCCGCTACTCCTTGCTTTTGTTCTTTGCTCTTGGCCACCTCCATGACTAGCTGCTCTGTGCCATATGCTACTCACCTTGGAGCCAGCTGAGTATGGACTGAACCTCCACCAACTGTGACTTAAATCTTTCCTTTCTTCATTGTGGGTGTCAGCTAATTCATCCCAGCAATGAGAGAAAAGTAACTAAAGCAGGGTCCCTCCTTCTCCTCAGAGATAGATTGGAATAACTCCTCCACCATTTTTTACTAGAATATCTGGCAAAGGAACCTAATCATATGAACCTAAGTGGCTGTAATAATACCCTCAGCAATACTGAATGTCTTAAGATACTTTATTTTTTCTTTTTGGTACCAGGGATCAAACTCAAGACCTTCAGTGTGCCAGGCAGGTGCTTATGCCACTGAGTTATATCCCTGGCCCAAGGTACTTAACCTATAATTGTTTGGCTACTATCAAGTTGCTAAAGAACACATCCAGTACCCACAATTTAAAGGAAGTATAGCAGTTACTTTTTCTCATTACTAAGAAAAAAATACCTGACACTCAAAGATAAAAGATGAACGTTTTATTATAACCCCTGCTTTGTAGCAGCTTCACTCCATGATCAGCTGGTCTAAGCCAGGGTGACATGGCAGAAGGGCATCATGGAGAAAAAGGAGTGCATGCCAGTCAGAAGGCAGCAAAGCAGCAACATACAAGTGACAATGGAAGCCCTTGTATTCTATTCCCTGGGGGTGTATAACACCCACACCCAGAATACGTCTTCCAATTATGTACTGCAAGAACTATGCTAAGTCAATCAGTGTAGTAACTTAATATCACACACTCTTAATCTGAGCATCACACACGTAATCTAGCACCATCACACTCTTGATACAACCATTTCAGAAAACCCCCACCTGTGACCTCAGGAGGCTTTAGAAAGATATCTAGACACAAGTCATAACAGCAAGAAAGTCTCATTTTGGCTCCCAAATTTCAGCCCATTCTTGGGTAGCTCCAGGACAGAAGCAGGGTGAAAGCCAGGCATGGTGGTGCACACATGTAGCACCAGAACTCAGTAAGCTGATTGAGACAGGAGGATAACCATGAATTTGAGGCCACACAGGACCACGCAGTGAGTTCAACTACACAGCAAATAGTGTTTCAAGAAGCCAGAAAAAGAAAAAGGAAAAACATCACAGAGTGACATGGCAGAAGAAAAGGTACTTGATCGTGGCAGGCAGGAAGTGAGGGAGGAGTCAGGAAATTGGGAGGAGCCAATTAGTGCGGGGATACACTTTTCCAGGAGACACACCCAGGGACCACCTCCAACCAGGATCCCCTGAACTCAGTGGAAGACACTCCACTGAATATAGTGTCCACCTATTTCAATCACTTTTACATGCTTGAGGATTTAGTGGTGGTGGTAGGGTGTATAGCTTGGACCTAAATTGAGCAATAACCCACTCTGCATTATGTTAGTTTTCAAGAAGTAGATTTTGAAATGTATATTTGAATATCTAAAGGAGATCTGCAAGTTCTAAAGATAATGAAAGTCAAACATGCTTATTCATACCATTAAATTTTAATATTCCTGTTATCAATAGCATCACACTGTCAAGCAACTATTTTTAAAGAAAGTTTTCAAAAAAATAAAAGCATAAACTCACAAAATATAGGTGAGTAATGTAGATTTTGTGTTGCTATGAATTCTAATTCATTTGAAACAGGCAGACATAACATATGCTTTGAATAATGACTACTTAAATGATAATACTTTGGTTTCAAACTAAAGTAAATAAAATCTACAAGTGATGACACAAACTGTCATATTCAAGCATAAGGAATCATAGATGAATTACATGCAGAATTTCAAATTATCCACCACGTTTTATAGATGACATAGCTGTAAATCTAACAAATCTCTCCCACCTCTCACGGATGATCACATCCCTATTTAGCTTTGTCTCCGTAAACCGGATCCATGGGTATAGTCACCCAGTCATCAAAGTGAGTTTTGGCATTGATCACTGAAATTTATGAAGCCTTGAAAGCTCATACGTGATTAATGGCACCAGCACTCTTTATGTATTTCCATAGTCCCACTCATTCATAGTCAGTGCAACAAGCATGTTGAAATTGTGGGAGGAATTTTAGATAAACCACAGGCTGGCATGAATCTTGAGGTCTCTAGCCTTTTATTCTTGGAAATCCTCCTCAATTGTTCAGGGACTACCAAAGGATTTTTTGAAACGTATTATGTCTCTTGTTCTCTATTTTAATATAATAGCTTAATCCTACTGTTTAAAAATTTAACTTATGAAATGTTATAATCATTAGACTCCTAAAACTTTATAAATCATGGCACTCTTTCAAAAGGTATCTTATTTACCAATATTCTCCTTTTCTTTTCTCCCATCCTGTTTGAGCTCTCTTTAGCTATCTTACTATATTCAATATTCATCGGCCTCTGTTTCTCCATGTGCAAAACACAAATACTTACAAAGATTCTTTCAGAGTGTTATTTTCAGATTAAATGAGAAAGGCATGTGAACTAGTGAGGCCAGTTCTGTGTTGATTGTAGTTATCAATGTTACCTATTAATTTTCCAGTCAAATAGTGTCTTACAAACGAGGGTTGAAGAGACTACTGCAAGGGCAGTGAACTAAGGTCATGAACCTGTTTTATAACTTTCCCTGTCTCAACACCAGATTTTCTTTCTTTCTCCATTTTCAACTTTAGAATCTATCATTTTCCCCAGCTTTCTTCTTGCATCAGTAACTTTGGAGTTAAGTGACTTCATGTACAACTCACCTGTTATCAATAGCATCACACTGTCAAGCAACTATTTTTAAAGAAAGTTTTCAAAAAAATAGGTGGTATGATAAAAATAAGGACCTTTGAAAAGACCTAGGTGGTCTTTTTGCTTCTTGCAACCCAACTTTCAGCTAGGCTTTACTCAATCTGTAAAATTTAAGAAGATCCCAACCCAGGGTGGTACAGCCCTGGGCAAATGAAAGAAGAAACACAACATCTATTGGAGAACAAAGTAAAAGTCTTGGAAGTCATGTCCACATTCCTTGATTTTATTTTATCAATATTGGTTCCCTCATTTGTGTGTGTCTAAAGTTTCCTTCCTTTCTTTAAATCACCACTTTGCACAGCAGTCTGTAGACCTCCCAGGTATCTTAAAAGTGGGAAATTTGAGGTCTGCGCTCACCTGTCTTCTCTATTACATTCCACAAAATATGAGCTCACCCTCCACAGCTGTGAAGAGCTTTTGAAGTTCTCTTCATGTATCCTGTCATGCTAGTAAATCATTTCCCATGTTATTTTCCTTACATAAACTACATTGTTTGTCCTGTACCACTGCCAATAACACAAAAGAATGTCTTTACCAAATTTCAAAGGTCCTTATTTTTATCATACAGAAACTTATTCAAGTCTTTCTAAAGGCCAACAAGCCTAAAACCGGCAGGGTGAATTTGCACCTGCTGTACTGTCTCACTTCCACACCAGCCATATTTATTTTAAGGTATCTTTTTCTTGTTCAAATCAGAGATTTGTATTTTCCACGAATTATTTCTGAACATTGGTGCCTGATTTGTTTTTGATGATTAAAAAAAAAAGCAGGTTATCAAGCCCTATGGATAAAACATCCTACAGTAAAAAGGGAAACAGATGGTAATTTAAGGTGACATTTTCATAGAAAATATGGGCAATTAAAAGCAAAACATTTCTGATTCATGACTTGATCATCTTGCCAAAGGGCTAAAAAAAATAGAAATAAATAGAGATTAGATATGAATTGAGAGGTTTTTCTAGAGCGGAGTACCAGAATTAGGTTAAAACCCTGGAAACCTATATAAAATTGATGACTTCTAAACATTTGGTATGTGTTTTCAATGAATAATATTTTTATTTTTCTTATGTAAACAAAGTTAGAGAAATGCTCCAGAAATTTTTCTTTACAATGTTTCCAGTCTACAAATCCTATCTCTGAATTCCGAGTCTACAAAATCCACGTTGCTTAGTAGGTTGCTTACATCTGGAACTTTTCCACAAATAGATGTTACGAGGAACAGAGGAACAAATAAAAGAAAATTTTAGAATTTTAATATTTTTGGTTAGACTTCCATAAAATTAACTGTGTTCTGCCTAATGCCTATAGATCACATGTTACACATTTTAAAACTGAAAATAATGATCATTCTTTTGTAGGACTAAGATGATTAGGAGAAAGGAAACACTGAATATACTATTTTCCATTACCCAACCTTTCCTACTTTTCATAATGGCACCATTCTCATACTGTTAGTGAGTCTGATTTTATTATTCAGATTTTTATTATAATAATCTTCACAATAGACTTCAGAGGTTGATCTGTTCATCTCTTTTTTTCAAGGGGAATAGCTGGAGATATGTAATTGTAGATAAGTGAGGATCTAGTAAGGAAAACAAATGCTCATCCAAATATTTCAAATATTTTACACTCAGGAATAGCTCACACAAGGGATGGAAAAGAAAGAAGAGCTGTAAGGGTAGCTGAGGGAATTCAAAGATTAGCAATTGGAGAAAACTCCTTCTCCCTACTCTTTGAGGTCAACTAAAGCAAATTAAGGAGCAAGGCCACCCTTTGGAAGCTACCTCAGACAGTCATTCAGAAAAGGCACAACACATAGCCCCTGCTAAAGGCACTATTGATGTTGGAATAGGAGAACTTCTACTAAATCCTAGTAAGTACAAGGCTCAGGAATAAAAGTTACACATTTCTAACTTCATTCTTACAAAATATATACAATTTTACATATGAAATAGCTTATAAAACATAATAAGGCATTATAAAAATACTTAAGGATGAGGTGAATTCTTTGAGTCCTACTCAAATAAGAAATCCTGAAGTGGACGACCCCATGATTACTTGTTACTGTTACAATGAGTGATTTTATCCATTCTAAGGGCTTTGAGTCAAAAATGCTTTGTTGAATGAAAGGGAATCCAATGGGATTTCTCCATAAGTTTAATTATGACATCTTTTGGGCCTGTGGCTTTGCCTTTGTGTTCTCATTTCCAAACGGAAAACCAGAAGTGTCAAAGAAACATTCAGTAATAATAGTTTGGATAGATTTTATTTTTTGCCTCTTTTAATCTGATTTCTATGATTGAATTAAGCTTCTTAAAAAATATATGTGAAGTGCAAATATTTGAAATAATGGTTAATAAAACTGAACTTTTTGAAATGTGCTTCATACCCACTTTATTTCCTAAGCCATAATCCTGGTATAATATGTAAAGGGATTTGCAATGAAAGATAGTAAATCTAGTCTATATCAATTATTCATGCATTTCAATTGGCAGTGAAAGTAGCAAATGTATTCAATGAGTGGTCTTTATTCCCACAAAAGTAGATATGCATAATGAATGGAAAAATGAAGAAGTTACTTTTCAGTACAACAGCTGAGTACAAAATGCTTATATATAAAGTTTTCAAAGTATCTGTTGGAAATGCTGACCAAACCACCCAAAGCTACAGTTGTACTTCTGCCAGCTACAGAGGGCTGTGCTTGAACTTTATTTCACAGTTTCTGGTTTTCACAGCCTTGGGGCCAGCACAATTCGTACTTGTTACTATGCTTGAAAAGATCTGTTTCAGGAACTGTTACAAAAACAGAGACACTAGCATACATTATCCTAAAACACTACAGTGCTTAACAGAAAAAAAAAGTCATCTGATTTCTTAAATTTGTATCTAATATAGCACTGGAAGCATTTGCATAAGGAAGTTTTCAAAATTGGAGAGGCTTTGAAGCCCATTAACTGTTAATATTTACAGAGGTCTGAAGTTTAACCAACTTCTCTCATTTCTTGAAATAATCTGTGATTGTATAATCATTATAGTACAAGGATATTTTGAATTATATGTTTTGCAAATGATGAAGGCAGCTGGATTTTTTAGGAAAGTAAGTAGTTTTTTAACTAAATTGTGGAAACACAAGTAGAACAAGAAAAGAGGTTTCGGCTTTGTCATCTTGTTTCAAGGAGGTATGGTAGTAGTTAATTCTGTTCATTCAATGCTTTCTAGTACTCTGCTCTTTGTTATGCCTCAATCCTCACTTTTCTTTGTGCTTATTTGAACCTGAACAATGTTACTATCTACTTTATTTATTTTTATTTTTACAACACCAATTCATTTTCTTTCTAGCAGAAACTTCTATAGAAATGGGTATCAATTGGGTCCTGTATTTCTCTTTTACCTCAAAATACATCAAATATTAAGTCAGAAATTATCTATAATCATGTGCATTATGATATCTTATTCATAATTTCTGGGATGCATAATCTCTATAAGGTATAATATCCATGATATAAATTCATTCAATTAAAAATGACTGTTTTGTCACTTTTCCATAAAGGAGAGGTTTATTTTGGCTCATATTTGGCTGACCCCAAAGCACGGTAGCATGACAGAGACCCATGGCAGAGGAGAGCTTCTAGTGGCATAGTGGACCAGAAGGAGAGATAATGAGGAGATAAAGATAAACACTTCCATGTCACACCAGAGTCTTCTAACAAGACTCTGCTTCCCCTTAACAAGTCAGTTATAAGCCCCATGATCCAATCATTTTCCAAATGTCCTACCTAGGAGCACGTTACTTTTGCAGAAATATTTTTAGATGTATAACCCATTAGAATGGATAAAGCTTACTATATAATAATTTCAATGAAATACTGCTACAGACATTTAGATATTGCATATCTAAATTATATACAATTCATCTTGAAGCAAACATTTAACATTTGATAAACATACAAGCTTAACGGAAAATTCTCTAGTTCAGAGCAGTACATAGAAAAATATAGATGATAATACATAGTAAATGAAAATGTTTAGAAAATGTAGAATTAAATGAAATCATTTCTTTATTTAAAAATAACAGTATAGGGGCTGGGGAGATGGCTCAGCAGAATAAGTGCTTCCCTGGCAAGTGCAAGGGCCTGAGTTCAATCCCCGGTTCTGCCAAAAAACAAAACAAAACAAAACAAAACAAACAAACAAAAAAACAATATTTACAACAAGAGAAACATAAAGAATAACAATTACAACACAGATCAATGAGCATAGCAGCATAACAACTGTGTCTAGCATTTATAGTCAAGGCCATTTTGTTATTTTTACATATGGAGGGTGGGTATTCTTTTGGAGTTAGACTGAAGCTACAAAAGACACACTGGTGAGATGGTGGCTAGAGTATTTTTAGCAGTATTTTCCTATGTGGAATTAATGATCACTATAGCATAGTTTTCTACCGCTTTTCTGTTCACAAGACTTACTTGATTTGCATCTTGGAACACTCAGCACATTGTGAGAGTATTACATGATGTTTCTTACACACAAGGGCATGTCACCATTTTCTCTCCAATTGTATAGTTTAATCATATAGTCTATCACATATCTCTCATTTACCAGTACAGTATACCAATGGGCAGAAGGAGCCATTTAAATGACCTCTACACCTAATAAAATATACCCAGGGGTGCGGAATGAACAAGTATTTGCTAATTAATCATGTGAAAACTCTTTGCCAAACTTGAGCTTCGTCACAATAGACCTTTCCTTTTAGAGCACTGATCTTCAACAACGTTATTTCATTTCTGCCCAAATTTCATTTTTTTAAAGATTTATTTATTTACATAATAATTTGGTACAGAGTCTTGCTATACAGCTTGGACTAGGTGATCCAACTGTCTCAGCCTCCCCTGTGCTGGGATTACAGGTGTATACAACCAAGCCCAGTTTCAGTGGTCAGCATGGCACAGGGCTTGCATGGCAAGCAGTACCATGGATCAAACCCGGTTCCTTGCACTTGCTAGGCAAGCACTTAGACCACTGCGCTATCTACCCAGCCTTCTCAGCTCAAATTTTAAAACACTAAGGAAGACCAATTCTGTCAGGTAAATGAGGCCAAAGTCTAAAGGCATTCACTTTATTGGTTGTTAAATTTTAAGTAACTCCTGGATAGGAAGGACTGACATTGTGAAATTGGCCATACTCCCAAAATTGTTATAAAGATTTAATGCAATATCTATCAAAATACCACTAACATACCTCACAGATCTAGAGAAATCGTTCCTAAAATTTAATGTGAATGAGAAAAGATACAGATTAGCAAAGGCAATCCTGAACAACAAAGGCAAGGCAGAAGGCATTACAATTCCTGACTTGAAATTATATATAAAGCTACTGTGATAAAAGCAGCATGGTATTGGCAAAAACAGAGAGCTGAGGATCAATGGAATAGAGTAGAAGATGCAGATACAACTGAAAACACATTCAGCTAACTTATATTTGATGAAGGGGCCAAACATGGTCACTGAGACAAAGATAGCCTCTTTAACAAATAGTGGTGGAAAACCTGGCTCTCTACATGCCAAAAACTAAAACTAAACCCATGTCTATCACCATGTACTAAACTAATGTCAAAATGGATTAAAAATCTAAACATTACAACAGAAGCACTAAATGTCCTAGAAGAGAAAGTAGGTGGACATCTTTCAGAAATAGGTGTAGGCAAACATTGCATAAACAAAAATCAAGCTGCACGGGAAATACTAGAAAAAATTAATGACTGGGACCTCTGTTTATTGAGTACTTTCTGCACATCAGAAAAAATCACTAATAGAGTGAAAAAACAGTGTACAAATTTGAAAAATATATTAACTAATAAGCATTCAGACAAAGGTCTTTCTATCTCAAATTTATAAAGAACTAAAATACATTAGATCCTCAAAGTTTAAAGGCCGAATCTAAAAATGGGCATCTGAGATGAATGCACACTTCTTAGAGGAAGAAACACAAGAGGCAAATAAATACATGAAAGAATGTTGAACATCACTGACTATTTGAGAAACACAAACTAAATCAACACTGAGATACCATCTCACCCCAGAAAGAATGGCTATCAGAAAGAAATCAACCAACATCAAATGACAGAGAGCCTTCGGGGGGGAAAGAAACTCTTCTTTGCTGCTGGTGGGAATGTAGAGTGGTGCAACCATTACGGAAATTAGTGTGGAGACTCCTTTAAAAACTAGCACTGGAAATCCCATTCAATCCCGCTATCCTTCTTCTGGGAATTTTCCCAAAAGAACACAAAACATCATGTCATAGTGAAACATGTATGCCTTTGCTCATAGAGGCACAATTAGTGATAGTCAAATCTTGGAAACCAAAATGCCAAATCTTAGAAACCAAAATTCATCTGAGGAATGAATGAAAAAGACATGATACTTTTATACAATGCAGTATTGCTCAGCTATAAAGAAAAATAAACTTGAAGCCTTTGTAGGTAAGTGGATGCAACTTGAAGTTATATTCATAAGTGAAATAAATCAGACACACATGTAAATATCATATTGTCTCCATAGTGTAAGAACTCAAATGAAGAAATAAACATTGAAAGGTAGAATGCAATTAAATGGAAAGAGAGAACTTAAGGATTAAATAACGAAGACAGAGAAAGGAGAAAAGTTAGGAAATATGGTAGAGGCAAAGACATACATTTATATAAACAAGATGGTTAAGGTAATTATCCTAAGAATTTCCATCAGGTTTTTGAAAATAGCATTTAATGAGTAGAATTCTCACCCTAACTCTACATGCTATGTGAACTAAACAACTACATTGAGGACAGCAATGTGTAATGCTAAAAACATGCTTGAAATACCTGTCATTTTTGTCTTCTAAATGCATAGTGCTTCAAAGAGTGTATTAATTATGGCTATGTTCTCTTCAAAGTAAATGTTTGCTAAAAAATAAAAGGTAATAAAAGAAAACAATAGATAAAGAAAAAAGTCATAGGATTGCCCTATTACAATCCTGTATATAGCTTGATTTCTAAATTCCTATGTAAAAAATATGCAATTGGCTTTCAACATTCTATAGGGATTTAAATTTTAGAATATCCAGGGTTGTTGGAAAAAAGCAGTTCCATTTTATGTCTAAGGTGTTTGATATTCAGACACATAGTGATGCTAAGCTCAACTACCTCCGTTACAGGATAATAGTATTATTACACTTATCTTCTGGATGTTTAACAACTAAGTTAAACATTAGACCAAAAATTAGAGACAGATGTGCTAAAATGCTAGCCAATATTTTGGCCATGGCACTTCAGGGTCAGTGAGGACTCAGGACATAGGGAATCTCTGATGTGACATCCTATAACTTAGTGGTGTCCCAAATTTTCTGATCAAGGAGATTATGGAGCCACAGAGGAAAGTGATTGATGATGTATAGTGTGCCTAAGGAGAGTCACCTAGAGATAAAAACTTCTCTCAGGCTTTCAAGGCAGCAAATTGGTCAAGCAATGGCCATGACTCATGAACACTGCTGACACTGACAAATGATCTACAAGCTGCTGTACATTGTTCCAAGGTAAATCCTGAAGGGATTTGACTGACTTTGTCCCATAGTAAAAGATAAATTTTTAGTTATATAGGTCTTGCTTTAACTTGGTCTTAGCCATCCAGTAGAAAGGTGTAACCAAGGAGTATTAAAATTAAAGATATATTAATATGCTGAGCTATTAAAGGCTCAAGTCCACAACTTTGGACAATTGCCAGTTCTGCTGATAACTCACTACTGTTATGGACTATTGGACTATATTGTGTTACTTGTTGAATTCAAGTACCTAAAATCTTTGGACTGACATCAAGTATGAAAAGGTCCTTTGAAAACTTCTCCAATTACAGTTTGTCTAACTGCAATGGAACACCCACTTCTGACAAAACAAAACAAAAAGGGTGATATGGAACCATGAGAGCTAGGAAACTGATCAAATGTGTGTAGGTGGGACTAGACCTCAGTGCCTAAAGCACACAAGCTTCCTCAGTCCTGAGATAAGCATCCTGTCTGGTTAGGGTCAGCTGCTAGTTGCTAGGTAACCTAGTGTCATGCATTACTAACTTTGAAAAAGTGTAAACAAAGGACCATTTTGTTGTGGAAAAAAAAGAATATATATATATTCATATATATATATGAATATATATTCTTTTATATATATAACATATATATATGTTAAGATAGATAGACAGCTACTTTTTTTAGTTCATTGAGAAGAAAAGTTTGTATAATATTGC
>NW_004524658.1:5598516-5601744 GCF_000260255.1 Octodon degus
TATATATGATTAGCCACTTTTGAAGTTTGAAGATAGAACTTCTAAATATAGGGTTCTCACTCTTTGAGGGGACCTGGCAAATTGTTTGCTTAAGGAATGTTGTTTTGGCTACACAGGTGCTTAGTTTGTTCAACTCCTGGTGGCTCCTTCATTGATAATGCATCAACACAATGTCACCTTGACTGTCAGGCTCAGCAGAGGACAGTGGAGCACAGCACTTAACTGCTTTTTCCCTTGCTGGAATTGGCAGCTACTATGAAGAGTTAGTACATAACAGCACAAGGGCTGTGGACATGTCTCAACTTCAACATATACACCAGTCATCAATATCTTTGACCTATAAACCTGCCAATCTGATACTTGCATGGGCATAAAATACCTTAAAAGTACTAAGACAAGAGAAAAATACCATTCTTGATGGTATTACAATCATGCAATTTTTTGTTTTTAAGATCTGAAAACTTTACCATATTACTTGAATCATTCAAAAAATAAATTATAAAAATAGCTTGCCAATATAGCAGCCCAGCTTGACAATGGTATGGCTTTTGAATCTTAACTAGAAAGCACAGAAGCTTTGCAAAGCTACATATTTCCCAAATAGGATAAAAGAAAAAAAAACATTTCTAGTCAAATGTCTCTTTGAACTAGTTACTTAGATAGTTTCAATGACTGAACACTAGATAACTATTATGATAACTGAATGCAGATTTTATTTTTTAAGTTTTTATTCAAAGTTCAGATTCCATACTCCAATTTATTAGACTCTCTTTCACACATATCTATTCGTGAGGCTAAAATATGGTTTGGTTCAGAGAAGAAATAAAAGGTGAAAACGAAAAGTGGTTATAGTATCTAAAATACCCAAATCCACATCCTAGTAATGATGGAATTGGCTATTTGTTCCCAAGCGTATGGCATGTGTCCTTACACATATGTTAATACCATTTATCAACGTACATCCATAATAATTTCCCATGAGTGTTCTCTCCCATTTGTAGATAAAATGGCTTATATATCAAGGGAGGGAGCTCTGACAGACAAACGAGAAGGCATGATATTGGTATCCCAGGGCTGACAGTCTAAAGATCATGGCTTAACTCCCAGATTGGTTGATAATTGGTTCGATTTTGGCTCAGTTAAAATATAATATTCCAGATTAATTATTGTGCACAAAAAATGAGATTAGTCCTAATTTAATATACTGGCTTGATCAAATACACTAAAATTTTGATTGAACAATGTGAGGCAACTATTTTACTCTTTCCCCCCCTCCAAGGACCAGTGAAATTATAGTGTGTTAAAATATTCTAGATAACCTCAGTATAAATTTTGACCATTATTTTCTCCTTTGTCAGTTGGACAACTCATGTCAAACTCAATGCATAAAAAATAAGGTGAATAACAATTTCTACTCCATAATTTTACCTTCTACATTTAAGTGAGAGAGTGCATGTGAAAGAACAGCATGGTGTGTAAGTGATGGGAAACTTCAATAAATCATAGCAGCTAATTATAGCAACAATCACAGTAGACAAAAACATGGATAATAATAGCAATAGGATGTTTCAAAGACCAACATTACGGAAAGTGTATTGAAAGTTAACAAAATTCAGCCAAAATCTGATTGAATATAGGAAACTAAATCACAAAGGTAAATGAAAAATCCAAGCAAGATTATTAAGCAATTGAAAGACAGATAAAAAAGACCCATTGAGAAGATGTAAACAATGACCATCTAAGTGCTATCTATCGGTTAGGGAAGCTGGAGATGAATGTAATGTGGGTCCACTGGATAGATCTATCCCTATTAAAGGTTGTTGAGTCCTGATGATATTAGTATTCAAAAAGCTATTAAACATCAATTCTTGATCTGATTCCAAAATAACTTATGACAACTATCCAGTAAGTTTTTCATATTTTTATCTATACAGTGAGTTTGTAAAGATCAAGACAACATGAAAGCTCATTTTTCTGCCTGACACATTTTTCATTGTGAGACATTCATTTAATTTATCAGTTATGACAGCAAGACTCAGCACTTAAGTTTGATCAAGATTTAAACCCTGAAACGTTAGATCTAGTTTGTGATCTATAAAGACAGACTGTGTTTTAAGGAATTCATTTCCATACTGCTTCCCAATTACTCTTTCTTTGATACTGAAACTATTATTTTTATTTTCTAATATGCTTAAAAATATGCTATTTACCTGCCTAAAAGAAAAGCATTACTATAATATATTGTTATGTATTTTTTAAGTCTTGCTGTGTGTTACATCTTAATTTAGCAAAGAAAAACTGATGCATGCCAAATGTTAGTAGTAAAACAAACCTGTATTGGGTCATGAAAGAAGAAACCTAAAATAATATACTTTAAGAAGAAACTTACTTTGCATTATGTGGCAAGAACTAAAAGAAATATGTCAGTAGAAATTCATTATATGTTAATTCATAATTAAGTACAAATCCAAACAATATTTGCACTTGAATAACTGAATTCAAGTCTCATAACATGATAGAATGAAAAAGTATGCAGTTCTACATCTTTCAAAATCTTTAAAATGCTGAGTAAAATATCATGCTTTTTAAAAATAAAGAAAACCATAACTGACCTGAAAAGACAAAAAAAAAGTGGAATGCCAAGAATTTGGAGCAAAAAGAGCAAAATACATGTGGTAACATTTCAGTCTGAGATCTAAAATGTGAAATGAGAGAATCCGAAGTCTAAAAAGAATCCCAGATATAAAAAGCAGGGTGCTTTTCTAAAGGAGCACAACATTATACAGGCTGTGTTATAGAAGCAAGATAAGGTACTCTACAATAAGGAGATACAGTATTGATTCCAGAGAAACACAGAGTTGGAGCTGTAATATGACTTGTCTATGACTTTGCACCATGGGAAATTTTCTCTTCTGATGATAATTGAATTATATAATTAGATTCTTGGCCTAGAAAATCCAAAGAAACAACTAAGTTTCTGTAATTTACTGGGAGGTTTTTGACTGATGGAAATTTTGTTTTTCTGTCTTCTTAGAAACTCAACTCCCCTCTCCCCCCCCAAAAAAAAGAAACTCAACTCCTAACATTGGGCAACTCATTCATTCAGAACCCCTCCTGCCTCTCAGTAGGTACACCTATCCCCCAACCCCATTCTCCATTCCTTTTCTCTGATAAATATCCTGCTTAGTCTCCAAAAAACAAATAAGGGCTGGGGAGATAACTCAGTAG
>NW_004524658.1:5603821-5610603 GCF_000260255.1 Octodon degus
AATTTGTCTGGTTGTTGGAATACAGATACCTAAGGTTCCTAGACATTTTAAAGATAAAGTAGAGGTGAAGTGATAAATTTAAATACAAGAAAACTGACATCTTAGGGCCAGCAAAATAGCTCAGCTAACTGAAGTGTCTGGTTAGACAGGCACGGGTACCTGGGTTCAATCCCCAGAGTGCCGAGTCAGCCTCACACTCCCAGGAGTGCTGAGACAGCAAATGAGGCTGAACATGGTGGTGCGGGCCTGTAATCCTAGGGCTTGGGAGGCTGAAAACAGGAGAATCACTACGAGTCTGATCTGTGTAGTGAGACCTTATAGACCCTGTATTAAAATATGTTTTAAAAAAAGGAGAGAGAGAGAGAGAGAGAGAGAGAGAGAGAGAGAAAAGAAAAAAAGAAAAAGAAAATCAACATCATAAAATTATAAAGCTAATCATTAGAATAATTAAAATTGAATAAATAACATGTAAGCAAAAATGGTACAAGTGAGGAAATAATCATTACAACACAGTGGAGACAGAAAGTTGGAAAAAATACAGATGGTGAAAACATACACTGTAAAAAAGCCAAATGCAGAAGATATAAGTGAACTATAACAACAACTAAAGCAAATTTTATCAAATTTACCCCATTATTTAAATTCTCAGGTTAAAATATACAATAAAAATCAATTTTAATATGGCTATGAAACTATTCAGAATAGAGTAGGCCATGTTATGCTAAAGAAACTTCAAAAGTTCTGAGGCTTAGGAAATCTACTGGTTCCCATAGGAATTTTTGGATAATTTTCTCTAGTTCTGTGAAGAACATCTGTTTATTTTAATAAAATAGAATTGAATCTGTAAATTGCTTTCAGTAACCTGAGCATTTAACAATTTGCTATCTGCAAATCTATAAATGCAGAAGTTCTTCTCATTCTTTAGGATTGTATTTAATTCATTTTTTTCTCTGGCATTCTCTAATTTTTATTACAGAAGTCTTTCACCCCATTAGTTTGTTTATTGCTAGGATATATATTTTATTTTACTTATAGTTTGTTTCAAAGTGTTTCTAGATAGAATTGTTATTTCTTTTTCAGCAGTTTAATTATTAGTGTGCATATATTGTTGATTTTTATATGTTCACTTTGTATCTACCACTTTGATGAATTTCTTAGATCTATAAGTTTGCTGGTAGTCTTTAGGATCTTCTAAGTGTAGCCTAAATCCAAGCTCTATATTGAACAGAAGAGGTGAAAATGAACTTCAAGTCTTGCTCTTTTATAAAAAATGTATTTTGTACAGGTTCTCACTATGCAACTCATACTTGTAGCGATCCTCCTGTTCTCAGCCTCCCCAGAGCTGGGATTGCAGGTGTGTTCCACTATGCCCAGACTTGGTAGCTGGCTCTGCATGCCTGGAGAGCAAGGCCAGAGCAGCTTGTGGTGCAGGGGATCAAAGCTCAGTCCCCATGCCTGCTTAAGCAAGCGCTTAGTCTGCTGAGCAATCTCACCAGCCACATCATGCTCTTGATTTAAGAAAAAATATTTTAGTTCACTATGTTGTTGTTACCTGTGAGTTATATATGGTGTTCATTGTGTTGAGATATGATCTTTAAATATGTAATTTTTCATCAAGAGAAAATGTTGTATTTGTAAAGGCCTTTTCTGCATCTATTGAGACAACTGCATGATTTTTATTTATATTTTATTTATGTGTTTTACCATGTTCTTTGATTTGCGTAAGTTGAATTATCTTTGTATCCCTGAGATGAAGCAAACTGGATCATAAATTATAATTTTATAATTTTTTAAACACAAAGACACAAAAAGAGAATGCTAGATGCACTACAGCACCATTTCAAACTATACTACAATGCTATCATAAGAAAAATGGCATAAAAACAGAAATATAGCCCAATGAGATAAAACAATAGACACAGAAACACTTCCACATAGCCACAGTCATCTAAATACCAAACACATATGTTGGAGATAAGAGTGCCTTTTCAACAAATGGTGATGGGGACACTGGATATCCATGTATACAAGATTTAAACTAGATCCTTCTTACACAACTAAAAATCAATTTTAAAAAAAGACCTACGTATTTGATGTGACACTGTGAAACTGTTAGGAGAAACATCCTTACACCTTAACCTATAATCATAGGTGAGTGCTTTCTGCACTGCAAGTGTTCAGGAAATAATAGTAGCGATCAACTGATAGGATTGCACTAAATGAAAAGGCTCCTGCACAACAAAATAATGGATTACCAGAGTAAAACAACAGCATAGATCAGAGGAGAAAAAGATTTCCAGAGCTCCCTCTAGCATGTCAAATCCATGAAGCATTCAAAAAATTTAACACCAACACCTAAATAACTCAATCAATGAAAGACAAAATGAATCAAGAAAATACTTCTCAAAGAAGAACTACAAGTGACTGATAATTATATCAAAAAGTTGTTCAACATGTTTAACCACCAAGGAAATATAAATCAAAACTACACTTAAATTCTATGTCACTCCGGAAGGATCACAATGAGTCTGAGCTGCATAGTGAGACCCTGTACCAAATACACTAAAAAAAGAAAGAAAAAAGGAACACTTGCATAATGCTAGTAGGAATGTGAAATAGTAAATCCACTACAGAAATCATTATGAATAGTCCTCAAAAAACTAAAAGTAAAGCTACTGTGTTTAGCTATATCACTCCTAGCAATGCAGCTAAAGAAATTAAAGACAATATACGTTAGAGCAACCTGCATACCCATTTTTATTCCAGCAGAATTCCGATAGTCAAGCTATGGCACTGGCCTAGGTGTTGATCAACTGATAAATGGGCAAATAAAGTGCAAATTAGCTATATAATAGTGTAATATTCAGCAATAAAGAAAAGCGAAGTCATATTTTTAAGAAAAGGAATAGAACTGCACATGATCCTGTTAAAGGAAACAAGACTTAAATAGATAAATATCATGTGTTTATTCTCTATATGGACAAAATAGAAGACAAAAAAAGTAGGAAATTATTAAGGAATAGTGCAGGAATCAGGTAGCAAGAGGGAAGGACAAGGGAGAGTAATGGGGAGTCAGAAGTGATCAAAACATGTTAAATACTCATAAGACATGAAAATATAAAACTCACTATTCCATACAGGTAATATGCACTAAAGAAGCTAACAGCTATTTCATATCCTTAAACTTGAAATTCATTCTCAAGACTTCCTCTGTCTACAAAACACAGTCCCCAACACATTTACTGTCTTTTGTTACCTTGAAATGTGACAGAGGAGAAAGTGTTAATTTTCAATTGGGCGAAAACACTTTTACAGTTTGGTAAACAGTATTTCATGAATATTTAAATGTAACTCTGACACTGGAAAATAAAGAGATAGACTAGAATATAGCCAGAAAAACATTAACCAAAAAAGCCAATAAACAGAAATTTGATAAGCCATTTAATAACTAAGACATTGACATTAAAGTAGAAGAAATTATTTGACAAAAGAATGTTCAAAATGAAGATTATGATAATACTTAATCCACATGAAAATACCCACATAGGCTGAAAATACACCAGGAAACTTTATACATCTATAGGGGGAAAGTCCATCTATTGTTGTTGGATTAGACAGCTTTTTATCACTGGGATCTAATGTCTGACATACACAAATTTAAAAAACAAGGTATCATTATTATCTTACCTCCCAGTTTTAGCATTTCACTCTATGGTAAGCTGGTGCCACAACAGAGATCTTATGGAGGAAGCTGCTCAACTCACAGTACCTGGGAAGCAGAGAGCAGGTAATGAGCCACAGAGAGGAGGCCACCAACGCACGTGGTCCCCAGGATCATTTTCCTGAGGTCCGCTTCCTCTATGGCAGCCCAACTCTAAAAGGCCCATCCAGACATAAACTTATCTATCTGCTCCCCTGCTGATGAGCTTAGTGCCCTCCCAGCATAACCATCTTTCCAGGAGTCCCTTCACCCAGCCATAGACAATCCAATCAAGTTGACAATCGAAATTAACTAGTACAATTGCAGAGATAAATTATATGGCTCTCAGAAATTCATTAATAATTGCACAGAGTTGAAATATATGTGAGGACATTTATTATAAATACAATAAAGTATATAATATCTAAATCATATAAATCTTTTAGAACATAGAACAGATCCTTTTTGGCACTCATACATAATCTATATGCAAGAAATCATAATTTATGAAATTCATGCTTTGTCTAAACACACACCAAATTTATAGAAATGAAATAGGAACAAACAACTATCAAACCCAAATATATAGTTAGATTAAATACTTTTACTAGAATATGATGAAATTAGAAACAAATAAAAATGTCTACAAAATGCTTTATACTTGAAAATTGAAATATATATAATTGAAATAAGTATCTCTTGGGTCAAAGAATGAATTGTGAGGGAGAAGAAAAAATGTTGGCATATTTAATGTCAATTACTTAGCTTCTCCAGAATAAAATACTGATGGTCTGGAAATAGCCCAGAGAGAAATCAAAGGGCATCCAGGCCATATAGGATCCCTAGGAAAACTGACACAGCAGAATAAATTAGGACTCACTGTGGCAGGATGAAGAGCTCACTGCCACAGACCTGAGGCGGCAGTGTGGCTGGGACAGCTGTGTAGCTGACCTGATGGGTGGGAGGCCAGCACCAGCAAAGTTGCTTCACACTGGGAGACACAGCCCTGACCTTGGGAGAGTCCTGTGTAGTTGGCAGCAGCAGTGAGAACATGAGACTTTCTCTAACAGCCCAAGCCACAGTCATTGGTTCATGAGTAAAGTAGAGCAGTGCCCCTCGCATGGTCATGCAGAGGAGAAGCTGGTGGGTGGGACTGCTGTTTTAGATCAAAGTGCTCGGGGCGCCAACTCTACTGGTAGGAGAGCCCCAGTGTTTCTTCAGTGCCAACATTCTAGGGTGAAATGAGGGAATGACTCTACATCAAAGTAGATAGTTAGCAGTTGGATAGCAGACTGGAGGAACTCCGCTAAGAAGTAGGAGCCAGGACTCCATTCTGTTGAACACCAAAAGCCATCTTAGCGCTAGCTGCAAAGCACTAGAAGCAGTCCCTTGCTCTGAAGCACAAGAAGAAAAGCTGCCTTGACCTGTGTTGGGACAAGGACAGAGCCCACCTGCCCTCTTCCCTGTGACCAGAAGCACAAGAAGGCAGGCATCCTTGGGTGGGACAAGGGCACCATCTTCTGCTCTGTGATTAGCAGACAAACAGCCATGTCTGGCTGGGGACAACTATGCTCCCCTCACACTCAGACCAACTCATTTAAGAGGGATCAACAGTGTGGCCAAGCTTAGCCCCACAACCAATAGTAATCCCACTGCAGACTCATAAGTTACATAGTGTGCATTCTGACTCAGACTAAGGAACTAACACCTAACTGGGGGAATGGTTTTTTTAATTTTTCTCCCTGCTTTTATTTACTTTTTATTTTCATTTGAGGGAGGGTTGTTTAGGCTTGATTTTAATTGCTGGGTTTGTTTTCTGTCCTATCTCTTTCCTCATTGGTCTTTCTAAGTTGTCCAATATTTACAGGTGAATGAACACTGCCACCATTCTTTTTGCTTTGCCTTGATAATCCTTTGCTTTCTCCTTCATTCTTTCTCATTTGTCCTCTTTTTCAACTTTGAAAGTTGTGCATGAGTAAGAGATTTTCCTCTTTGCTAGTTGGAATCAATACACTTTACTATTATAGGTTTTGATTACAGTTGCAACAAAACAAAGTTCACTATCTCTTACTGTGTTCAAGTTGATAGCACTTTGCATAATGGGAAGTAACAAGGATGCGCAGCAAGACTAACAGAAATACAGAGAACAGTCACAGAAGCTGAGTTGAGCCAGCCTGTTATAGTGACCCACCACCAAGCTACAGCCACACTGTGCTGACAAGGCCTCTCTATCAAACCCCAGCCCCCCAGCCCTGTGAAGTCAGGAAAACCATGGTGTGCAGAGAAAGCTCAGGCAGAGCATTACACGTCACACAGCAGCTTCACCCAAAGGTTTTGTGGGGGGAGTTAGAGCAGACGTTAGGAAGGAAATGAATAGGACTATTTTACCAGTTAAAAAGAACGACCTCTCATCTCCTCCTCAGCTGACATGTTTGTCTGCTGCTCCACCATCATTTTCTTTTTACATAATGCCTTTGTTGTAGTTATAATTAGAACTGTATTCTCACCCAAGAGGTCTGAAATGCTCTTGAGAAATAAAGCATGTCTACCCAGCTCAGAACTTGATGCTTAGCCTCGCATCTCATCTAGTGCTGCTTGTATTCCCAGTGCACAAGTTACTCCAACGCACAGTAAAAAGCCTGCTGCGGTTAATTTTATGTGCAAGCTAGGAAGGGCCACAGTGCCCAGTTGTTTTGTCAAACACTATTCTGGATTTTTCTGTGAGGGTGTTTTACATGGACTTTTACTAAAGTCAAATGTCCCCAATAATGTGAACGTGCCACCTCTAATTAGTTGAAGGTCTTAATAGAACAAGACAAATGCCTGTACAAGTAAGAAGAAATTCTGCTTTCAGGCCATATTTGGACACAAAAGGCAACTTTTTTCTTGATCTCCAGGTACCTATCTCCCTTGAAGATTTTAGATTTACTAAGTCTCCCTTTCACAGCTGTATAAATGAAATGCCTCCAGTACAGACACACACACACACACACGCACACACGCACACACACACACACACCAACTTTATATTGTATTCTCTCTCTCTCTCTCTCTCTCTCTCTCTCTCTCTCTCTCTCTCTCT
>NW_004524658.1:5610703-5627160 GCF_000260255.1 Octodon degus
CTCTCTCTCTCTCTCTCTCTCTCCAGAGAATTCTAGACAGGAACTACCTTGAAATGAAATGTTTTCTATCAACAACATTTTCTACAGGATGAGTATCAGTACACAGCAATGGCTCTGTGCAGAAGTCTCTGTACTTCATGGGCCAGCATCCCTGAATGAAGGTGGCAGACAGTACTGGAAAAGGAACAAAGACCAACATCTTTATGTCTATGAAACAACTTTACTGGTGCTCTTTTAAAGGTGATATAGTTTTAAAGGGAGTTAGTAAAAATCTCTCTCTATTAAATGCTGTTTTCTTTAACTATTTTAAAAGCTTTATTCTTTCAAGATTTTTGAAATTTTTTCTAATGATATTCATTATGAAACTAATTTTATTAAAATTAATATGTAAAGTACTGTAAGTCTATGTTTCCCTTGCATTTGGGCAGTTCCTATTTGTCAATATGATAGGTGAAGCATTTGCAAATCAGCTTGTTTCTCCATGGTTGTCATAATGTAATGAAATTAATGTTATATATTATATTTTAAAGTAACCTGGCTGATTAATTCAAGGTGACTCCAGGCTTCTAAAATAATTAATCATTAGAGTAATTTATGTCCATGTCTTTCTATATGATTTGATGGGTATGCAGTGAAGAAGTAATAGGAGTAACCATTACTAATAAACTACAGACAATGATAAATATCAAAAATTTAAGTTTCCCCTATTTTTCAACACTAAAAACCTTTGAGTTCTTTTATTTTATGTAATTGCAGTCAGCTAAATATATTAGCAATAATAATGGCATTACTGATAATTTTAAAGAGTGGTCTGCTAAAACACACTCTTCTCCCCCAAGCAGAAAAGGAAGAATACTGTTTTCAGTTTGATCTCTGTGATGATAGTTTTATGTAGCTACTGGCCTCAATCCTAAGCACCAGCTCTTTCATCAAACATTAAATCACTGCTGTTATGTGGGTGGGCCTTGTTCAACCATAAGATTAGAGTTAAAAGTCATAAGAGCAAAAGGTGAAGTTTGCTAAAGAAAAGTTTCTGCCTCAACTCAAGACCTCAGTTTCATTTCTTAGCCAGATTTCTAGTTTGCTGGCCTGCACTGTAAACTTTACACTTGCCAAACTTTCACAACCGCATAGCAACATGAAGTGATTCCTTACATAAATTTGTCTTTTGTCTCTCCCTCTGTCAACACTGGTCTGTTTCTCTGGAAAATCCTGATGTATGCATGTACATTAGGATAATGTGGTGCACATTGTAAAATCTGATGTGTAACCTGAACATCGCTTTAAATTTGAAAAACCCATGTGAGAATTTCATTTACCATATTTTGACCAATAACTTTTTGGTGTATACTTCATTATTTAATCTTATAACAGCCACAAGTCTGGAATATATTGAACACCATATTGAAATATACCGATTCAGTCTTTCAGAAACTAATGTCTCATTATCCCACTCCAAAACTTTTTATATAATTTTTCAGAAATAATAGTGGCTCCAATTTGTAGTTAGCAGAGAAAAGACACAAACCTGATAGCAATGAGTTTAAAGAGAACATCCTCATAACCACCTTAGATGCACTTTAACCTATATGTTTTTGTCTTTTGGTTGTTGTTGGTGGTGGTGCTTGGTTGGTTTGGTTTGGGGTGATGGCTGTACCCAGAGCCCTATATGTAATTACTTCAAATGATCATCAGCTACGTTAACAACTGTCTTCATTGGATCAGGCTGCTATAACAAAGGATCGTGGGCTGTGAAGTTTAGAAACAACGAAAAGTATTTCTTATTGTCTTGGAAGCTGAAAGTTCAGGATCAGGGTGTCAGTCTAGTGAGGTTCTGGCGAGGGACTCCTCAGGTTGGGGATGACTGGTCTTCAATGCTCACATCATAGAAGGCAGAGCTCTTTTGAGGATCTCTTTTTTTCTTTTAATTTTTATTCTTCCATTTTCTTTTTCATTTCTTAGAACTTTTTATTGTTTTATTTTGTTTTTAAACCAGTTTTGCTTGTCTATATCTCGTAACCTAAACAACTAATTTGAAGATAGCATCATGTGATACAGCATCCACTGTTAAATTCCTCTATGAATCTCTTTCTTGTAGTCCACACTCATGATCTAAATTACCTCTCAGAGGTTCCAATTCTTATTATCAACAAGTTGGAGATGAGGATCTCAACACATGAATTTCAGGATGATATAGACATTCACTTCACAATAACTGTAAACTTCAAATGTTTATAGCTGTCATTCTATATTCTGTGTCAGGCAACATAATTCCCTTCAATAAGACTTCCATCTCCTGATGTCCAGAATGTCTAAATAGTTACCTTAATATTGAAAACTTACTTTGCAGATGGGTTAAAAAATTCTGAGAGGAGGTGAGGAACCTGTACTAATATAATTATAAGGGTCTCTAGAAGTAAAAGAAAGAGAAAACAAAGTTAGAGAAAAAAGACAATCTGTGAGTATGGAGACAGAGGATGGCATGAAATGGCCACAACCTAGGACTATGGGAAGCCAGAAGCACACTCTGCTGCAGAGCCCTGAGAAAGATCCCAGCACGCTCAAACCTTGACGTTAGCACAGGGAGATACAATTTCAACTTCTTGAATGCTGAGATAATATGAGGCAATTTAGTAAGCCCTAGGAAACCAATGCACTTTCTTTCCCTAGATACACTGGAGTTTCTGTACCTGTCTTACAACTTTCATGAACAGTGTCAATGAATCCAAACCTCTACAATTATTCACATCAATATTATGTTACAAAAGATAACAACTGCACATTAACAATTTTGCTGTCCATTCCCACAGCAGTTCCTTAAAATAATTAGTTCCCAACACATTTCACCTTTTTTTCCCTGTCTTTTCACAGCAGTGTTTGTAAGTAAAGAGTTTTTTATTTTGTTTAAAGCACAAACTCAACATCTGCCATAGATGCAATGAGCTCTGAAAACTTGTTTTGAGACCTCTTGGTTCCTCTTTAAAGTACATAAAGTAGGAGGCCAGAATAAAGATTAATTTTTTTAAAGCCAATAATAATCTGGGATAAAAGAACTAAGTAACAATCCTCTGTGTTCCCAAGAGCCTTGTCTTATGCAATTTTTGCTAACCTAACTTTGTGGCTACTAGTTTATTATGCTGACTCTAATTAAGCCTTTGGCAAGTAACCTAACTTTTCTGAAACTGTAAAATGAGAATGAATGAAATAAATGCATGATTCTAGACTTCCTAGAGCTTTGGTTATGGCAAAAGGGAAGGAGTTTTTGAAACTTTTAATTTAATTTGAGGAAACAAAAGCAAGATGATAATAATTTTACTTGGATGTAATAAACTTATAAACAAGTACAGTTTCTGACAAATTGTATTATAAAAACATTATAATAATGTTATAGTTATTAACATTATAATTGTTATTTCCTTAAGACTCTCAATTTCAACAGTTTGACTTTATGTAAATATGGTTTATCCTTTCCAAAGTTCTTCAAGAAAATTAGTTGCCATTTTGTGGTATCAGGAGGTGGAAACTTCTAGAAGTGATCACTATTAGATCATTGAACAACTTTAATACCATTTTGCAAGAATAAATTCCTCTCCAGAAAGCAGGTTGTCATAAGCCACTCAACCCTCATGTTTTGTCTCTTGCCTTACTCCCTTTACTCCCCAATTTTGCACTATATAGTAGCACAGTGGGAGCTCCTCTCTGAAGGTGGTTATGCAGCAGTGAATTTCCAACTTTTAGAAAACTGAGAAAAATTAATCTTTATTGTTTTCCAACCAGACCCCAGGCCCAGTGTGTGAATGAGCCCTTTGACCTGCTTGTCCACACCCTGATCCCTTTCCAGCCATAGCCCAAGCCCAGTGTGCTTGTGGGAACTTCTGTGCGCTCCATGGATCCCTTTACAACCAGAGCCCAGAACCTGCATATGTGTGGGACCTTTCACCTGCTCGCCCACTCTCTGATCTCTTCTCCAATCAGAGAATAGGCCTGGCATGTGAGTGAGACCTTACAACTGTTCGTCCACTCCCCGAATCCTTTACCAACCAGAGCCCAGTGTTCTGCATCAGGAAGAAGCTGAGCACAGCAGCCAGAACCAAGCCAGGCACATCTGGAGGAGTTCAGACTTGGTAGATATGGATCTGGTAAGCTGAGACACTTTACTAGACCCTGATCTATGAGAACATCCTCTCTCTTTCTGTCTTGATTGAGAGAGGGGGTAACAGGTAACTGGGATGAACTGGTCTGCCTGGAAGACCCCATGTACATCAAGGAGAGGTGATCAGACAGAACTTAGGGGGACTAACTTAAATACAAACTCCCAATTTAATATCTGTTTAGCTACACAGACATAATGTTTGCTCTTACGGTCTAAAATGCAAACGCATCAGTTAGAAAAGTTTGTCAACTACTAAATATCACTACTCATTATTACTGTTCCTAATTATAGTTCTGTAAATACAAAACTCTAACTGCCTTACCCACATAATCTTCCTTGGGTAAGAATGTCAGTAGGTGCTAAGGTAATAAATGCACCTAAGCTCTACAACAAAGGTCAGAGGACAGTGTTACACACAATGACAAAGAGAAGGAGCAAAATACATTCTCAGTCCCTGAGCCCACCCACAACAAATGCAGGATACACCAGCATAGAAGAAACTGGAAATCACACACCTGGTATCTCTGAATTAATAGTGTCTGAAGTAAAGAAAGAACTGCAGAAATGTACAGAGGAAATCAGATCACAAATAACCTCTGGAGTAAAAACAGAAATGACTGTAATGAATTACTAAGTGCTTCTAGAGAAGGCACCAATAAAAAATAGAGGAGGATAGAAGAATGATGGAATGCTTGAATGAGCAATATAGAAAAGAAATAGAATTCATGAAGCAGATTCAAAGAGATATACAAGAAATTAAAACCTCAATCACAAGCTGACAAAGCCATTTGAATGAAAGTGAAGATAGAGTTTCAGGCCTTGAAGATACTGTTGCAGCTAGTGAAAAGCCTATAAAAGATCTCTTAAAAACAATAAGGATGCAGGAAAATGTAATTTAACATCTGCAAGACTATGCAAAGATGAATAGCATAAGACTAATAGGTATCAATGAGAATGAAGAAGTCAATATAAATGATATAAAAAGAACATGGGCATGGCTGGTGGTATAGCTCAGCAGACTAAGCACTTGCACAGGAAAGTACAGGGGCCCAGGTTCAATCCGTGGTACCACATGCAGCACTGACCCTGTCCCCAGGTGCTCTGAGTCAGTGATAAATTCTAGGTATTGTGGCATATGCCTGTAATTCCAGTACTAGCAAAGTAGAAAACAGGAGGATCACTAATGTCCAAGCTGCATAGTGAGACCCTGCACATACACACACACAAAAAAAAACCTTAAAAAAGAGTATGTGTAAAAGTAATAGGAGAAAATTTCTCAAGTATGAGGAAACAACCTGACATTGTGGTACTGAAACATATAGAACTCCAAATAGCATCAACCCAAGTAACACACCCAAAAATAATACTCAGTATCCCAGAAATCCAAAACAAGAACAATATAATAAAAGCTGTGAGAGGAAAAAAAAAAAAAAACAGATCACATTTAAAAGAAAACCCATCAGAGTAACAGCCAACTTCTCTTCACAAACCATGAAGGCAAAAAGAGCATGAAGTAGAATACTTCAAGACCTCTCTGAAAACAAATTCCAGCCAAGACTGCTATACCCTGAAAAAGTCTCTTTTAAGTTTGATGAAGAAGTGAAATACTTCCATGACAAAGAACAACTAAAGAAATTCATGATGACAAAGCCAACCCTACACTGACTACTAAAAGAGATCCTAGGGGCCGGAGAGATGGTTCAGTGGAATAAGCGCTTCCCTGGCAAGCACAAGGGCCTGAGTTCAATCCCCGGTTCCGAAAAAAAAAAAAAAAAAGATATGCTAAAAAGGCACCAAAATGACAACAACTGCCTAAATGAGAAAGGAAAGAACCAACCAAATAGAGCAAACAACTAAACACAGGAGAAAAAGGGGTATACAACAGCAGGTACACATTCTCTCAGGCTTTAACAGAGAGCAAATTGGTCAAGAAATGGCTGTGACTCATCCACATGGCTGACAGAAAGGATCTGCAAACTGCAATACAGGGTTACAGGATAAATCGTGAGGGTACTTGACTGACCTTATCAGATACAAAAGTTACATTTCTTGTTATATAGGTCTTACTTTATCTTGGTCTTAACCATCCAGCAGAAAAATATAAAAACAAGGTATCAAAAGTAAAGACGTATTAATATGCTGAGCTGTGAAAGGCTTAAGTCAAAAACTTCTGCGGATAATCCATGACTATAGTGGACTGCTAGACTGTGTTGGATTGTTTTGTTGAATTTATGCACCTATAGTATTTAGATGCCAATGGAATGCCCATCTCTGACAGGACTAAACCAAAAAAGGGGATACAAAGGAAGGACCATTTTGTATCTGTATATACAGAATAGTTAGGATAGATATACAGCTACTTTCACTTAATTCAATGAGAAGAAAGATTTGTACTAATAGTTGTTTGGACAGGATATCCAGTCTGCATCTTCTACTATGGATAGCCACTAAGAAGATAACACTGTACAATGTATCAGTTATTGAAACTGTCCTATTAAACAGTTTTGAAAATGTCTCGTTGCTGTTTGTTTTTCAACAAAATAAAATTTAAAAATAGCAGGTAAATAGCGTCTCAATCATAGGACAATGCATCTCAATTATATGCATCAGTGCAAATGGACTCAATTCACCAATTAAAGGAAATATACTAGCAGAGTGGATTAGGAAGCAAAATCCAACAATATTTTTTATACAAGAAACTCACTGAACTCATAAAGCAATTCATAGGCTGAAAGTCAAAAGATGGAAAACAGTACTACATGCCCCAGGACCTCAGAAAAAAACAAGAATAACAATCCTGTTTGCAGATATCTGAATTTTAAACCAAGAATGACCAAACAAAATAAGGAAGACCACTACATACTGCCTAGGGGAAAAACACAAGAGGAAGAGGTAATAGTCATAAATATGTATGCACCAAACATGATAGCACCCAACTATAAGACAAATGCTAATGGACATGAAAAAACTAACATGCAGAACCACAATCTTAACAGGTGTCCTTAACACCTCCTTCTCCCAAAAAGATAGGTCAAGCAGAAAAAAAATAGCAAAGAAGTAGCAGAACTGAACTAGAACTTTGAACAAATGGATTTAGTGGACATATACAGAGTGTTCCACCCAAACACAGCTGAACAAACATTTTTCTCAGCTGCACATGGGTCATTTTCTAAAATAGACCACATACTGGTCCATAGGTCATGCTTAAGTTTTTGCAAGAAAACAGAAATTGTCCCATGCATATTATTTGACCACAGTGCAATGAAGCTGGAAATAAGTGACAAAAGAAACCACAAAATTTCCATAAATACATGGAAGTTAAACACCACCCTCCTTAGCAAAGGGTTACACTTGAAATTAAATTAGAAATTCAACAATATACATAATTCAATGAAAATGCAAGAACATGGTGTCAGAATTTAAGGATGCAATGAAAGCACTTCTGAAAGGGAAATTTATTGCATTGAAATCACACATTAGGAAAACAGAACAGGAACAAATAATGCCTTTATGCTGCACATCAAACACCAAGAAAAAGAATAACAAACCAAACCCAAAGTCCAAACACAGGAGAAAATTATACAGATTGTAGCAGACATCAATGCAATCAAGACAAAGAAAACAATTCAAAGAATTAATGAATCAAAAAGCTGGTTTTTTGAAAGACCAATTAAAAATGATAAGCCCCTAGCTAATCTCATCAAAAAAAGAAAAGAAAAAATTCAAAATCAAGTAATAAGGCATGAAAAGAGTGAAATTACCGCAGACTCTGGAAATTCAGAAGATAATCAATTGCTATTTTGAGAATGTTTACTCTCACAGAATCAAGACACAGAAGAAATGGACAGATTCCTTGAAAGGTACTAATTACCAAAACTTGATCAAGAAGATGTAAGAACTCTCAGAAACTCAATAACAGCCAATGAAATTAAAAATGTAATAAAAACCCTATGGACTTTGCTTTGTTCTGGTGGATGCACACCTGAATTCTACAAGAAATTTCCACAGGATATATTCCCATACTCCTCAAACTCTTCAATGAAATTGAAAAGGGAAAAATTCTCAAAAATCATTCCTGGAGGCAAGTATTATACTGATACCAAAACCAGAGGAACATGAAACTAAAATAGAGAACTGCAGGTCCATCTCCCTCATGAATATAAATGCAAAAATCCTCAATGAAATCCTAGCAAATAGAATACAGCAAAGCACTCAGATGATTTTACACCATACCCAGGTAGGATTCATCCCAGAAGTGCAAGGATGTTTCAACATATGTATAAACACAATACACTATATCAATAAAGCCAAATCTAAAAACCACATGATCATCTCAACTGATAGAGAAAAGAATTTTGACATAGTCCAACATTCACTAATATTCAAAGTCCTACAGAAAATTGGAATAGATGGCCTCTACCCCAATCTGATAAATGCCATCTATGACAATCCAACTGCTAACATAATTCTAAGTGGTGAAAAAATGACATATTTTACTCTCAGATCAGGTTAAGAAATGATGTCCTCTATCAACACTACTATTCAATATAGTTCTGGAATCATTAGCTAGACCCATTAGACAAGAAAGAGAAATAAAAAGAATAAGAATAGGTAAAGAAGAAATTAAAAACCAGATGATCATTTCAACTGAGGCAGAAAAGGCTATCATTACTTGCAAATGACATGATATTACACTTGGAAGAACCTAAAAACTTCACCAAGAATCTACTAGAATTAATGTTCAAATTCAAGCATACCACGATACAAAATCAATACCCCAAAAGTCAATAGTATTTCTCTACACAGATAATAAACACTGAGAGAGAAATTAGAGAAAAATAGCTTTTACAATAGCACTTTGGAAAATGAAATACTAGGAATTATTCTAACTAAAGAAGTAAAAGATTTACTCAATGAAAATTACAGTATTGTCAAAAAAGAAATCATAGAGAATTTCAGAAAATGAAAAGATATTCCCTGCTGCTGGATAAGAAGAATCAATATTGTGAAGTTAACCATACTTCCAAAATTATTATACAGATTTAATGCAATCCTAATAAAATACCACCAACATACCTCACAGACCTATATAAATAATTCCAAAGATTTATTTGAAAATAGAAAAGAGCTAGAATAGCAAAGGCCATCCTGGGCGACAAGGGCAAGGCAGGGGACATTACAATTCCTAACTTGAAGTTATACTACAAAGCTACTATAATAAAATCAGCATGGTACTGCCAAAAAATAGACCTGAGGATCAGTGGAATAGATTAGAATATGCAGATACAACTACAAACATAATCTGACATCTTATATTTGGCAAAGGGACCAAAATTACTTACTGGAAGAAAGATATCCCTTTAACAAATGGTGCTGGAAAAATTTGCTTTCTACATCCTGAATACTAAAACTTGACCCAGGTCTATTACTATGCACTAAACTAAAGCCAAAATGGATTAAAGGTCTAAACATTAAAACAGAAACACTAAATCTCCTAGAAGACAATGTAGGTGGAAATCTTGAAGATATAGGGGTAGGCAAACAGTTCACTAACAAAAACCAAACTTCATGGGAAATATTTGAAATAATTAACAACTGGGACGTCCTCTTACAGAGATGTTTGTGTACGTCAAAATAAATTACTAAAAGAGTAAAAAGTCAACTCACATCTTTGAAAAAATCTTAACTAAAAAGTATTCAGACAGAGGTCTTCTCTCTAGAATTTATAAGGAACTAAAAAACATTAGGGCCTCCAAATATAAAGACCCATCCAAAAATTGGCACCTGAGATGAACACACACTTCTCAGAGGAAGAAATACAAGAAGCAAATAAAAACATGAAAAAATGTTTCACATCAGTATCCATTTGTGAAATGCTAATTAAAACAACATTGTGATCCTATCTCACCCCAGAAACAATGGCCATCATGAAGAAATCAACCAACAACAAATGTTGGAGAGGCTATGGGGAAAAGGAACCCTTCTCCACTGCTAGTGGGAATGTAGACTGGTGCATCCATTATGGAAATCAGTGTGGAGACTCCTCAAAACACCAGAACTGGAAATCCCCTTCAATCCATCTATACCCTTTCTGAGAATTTTCCCCAAAAAACTAAAATCATATGATAGTGATATATGTGTGCCTATATTTATAGCAGCACAATATGTGATAGCCCAATCTTGGAAACAACTAAAATGCCCATTACCTGAGGAATAAATGAAAAAGATGTAGAGTTTTTATACAATGTATTATTACTCAGCTAACTTGAAGAAATACTCATAAGTGAAATAAAGCAGACATACATGTATAAATAACATATTGTCTCCCTAGTGTAAGAACTCAAAAGAAGAAATAAACATTGAAAGGAATAACACAGTTAAATGGATAGTGAGAACTTAAGGTTTAAACAAAGAAGAGAGAAAGGAGAAAATTTAGGAAATGTGGTCGGGGCAAAACTATACATTTATCTAAACAAGATGATTAAGTCAATGGTCCTAAGAATCTCCGTAAGGTGTTCGAACATAGTAGTCAATGTGTAGAATTCTCATCCTGACTAACTCTATATGCTGGTATCTGTGAACTAAACAATTACACAGCAGATAGAAATGTGTAATACTAAAACTATGCTTCAAATACCTGTCGTTTTTGTGTTCTAAATCCATACTGCTTCTAATGTCATACCAAATATTTTTATATTCTCTTTAAAGTTTTTTTAAAGGTAATAAAAGAAAACAAGAGACAAGAAAATAAAAATATTATAGGATTGTCCTGCTACACTATTGTATATGGTTTGATTTCTAAATTTTTGTATAAAATAGTTTAGTTGTTTTTCTCACATTCTATAGAGATTTAAATTTTAGAATACCATGGTTGTTGGAAAATAGCAGTTCTATGTTATGTGTAAGTCATTTGATATTCAGTCAGATAGTAATATTAAGCTCAACTGTCTCTGCTACAGAATATTAATATCATTAAGCTTCTCTTCTGGATGTTTAACAACTAAAGTTTTCAGACAAAAAATTGGAGAAATAGAGGGGCTACAAGGCTAGGAAATATTTTGGCCCTAACCCTTCAAGGTCAGTGAGGACTCAGGACATAAGTGAACCTGTGCTGTGACATTCTCTAACTCAGTGGTGCCCCATATTTCATGATCAAGGAAATTATGGCACCACAGAGGAAAGTGATCAATGTTGTATAGTGTGTCTGAGGAGAGTCACCTAGAAAAACAAAATTCCCTCAGGCTTTCACAGAGAGAAAATTGGTCCAACAATGGCTGTGACTCATTCAGATGGCTGACACTGGCAAAATATCTACATGGTGTTGTACATGGTTCCTGTGTAAATCCTGAGGGGATTTGACTGACCTTGCTAGATACAAAAGTTACATTTTTAGTTATATAGGTCTTGCTTTAACTTGGTCTTAACTGTTCAGCAGAAAAGTGTTACCATGAGGTATAAAAGCAAAGCTATATTAATATGCAGAGCTGTAAGAGGCTCAAATCAACTACTTCGGACATTCATTAGTTGTGCTGAGAACCCACTACTATTATGGATTATTGGGCTATATTGGGTTATTTTGCTGAATTCAAGTACCTGCAATCTTTAGACTGGTTTCAAGTATGAAAAGTTTCTTTAAAGACTTCTACAAATATAGCTTCTCTAATTGCAGTGGAACATCCATCTCTGATAACACAAAACAAAAAGGGGTTAATGTTGGGAGCCATGAAGCTAGGATATTGATCAAATATATGTAGGTGGCACTTGGTCCAGTGCCTAAAGCAAACAAGCTAGCTCAGTCCTGAGATGAACATCCTGTGTGGTTAAGGTTAGCCATCAACTGCTAGGCAACCTAGTCATGCGTCACCAACTTCACAAAAGTGTAATTAAAGAACAGTTTTGTGGAGAAAAAGGGAAGGAAAAATATATATATATATATGTATGCACAAGAGAGTTAGGATATACAGCTACTTTATCTTACTGCACTGAGAACAACAGTTTATACTAATATTGTTTAGACAAGGTATCATTTCTGCCTCTTGTCCTCTGAATAACTGCTACAAAGACAACAATGTGCAATGTATTAATTACTTTAAATACCCTACTAGCCTGTTTTAAAACTCTTTCATTGTTATTTTATTTTTTCTCATTTAAATGAATAAAAAATTAAAAAATAAACTTATACAACTAAAAAATATGTGTTGTGTATGATAATTCAGTCTTAGATATTTTGTGACAATAACACAAAAGTGGACCATGACCCTATTCATAGCAATAACACTTTCAGGAACATTTTGGAGATTTCCTTATTCTTGTGTTGGGTTACCTTAAAGGTCACAATTAGTTATAATGACATAATACATGAATATTCCATTGACACTCTGAGCATGCCTATCTTCTTCAGTAGCTTGCAAAGAAGCATGATAAAAGTGTTAAAAACTTGTTGTCTCTCTATAAGTGTCTCAATTCAAATATCTAAATGAGCATAGAAGAGCTACATATTTATTTGCATGGAAATTTATGCAGCTCCCACTAGTTGTACAGAGGAGAAACAAAATTGGAAACCCTGTTGCAGGAATAACTCCATGTAGGTTATGTTCAGTTGGGTGGAGATGCAAGTCTTGCAGATATGCAATTCTGTATCACCACATTTCTAGAGCACTACTTTTTCAAATTGCTTGTGGCATCGATGATGTAATGTGCTTATTCCCATAAATAAACTATATACAGTTAACAATAAAGATCACTTGACTTCTAGGGAAATGATATTTCAGAATATCTAGTTTATGGAAATTACTTTCTATATTAATATGCTTTCTTGATTTACTTAATACAGAAAAAAAGTGCTCTCTACTACTTAGGTACCACTAGGAAGTACATTGAAAAACAGGTTTTGTTATTATAAAATAAAGTTTTAGGTTAAAACACATTGGTTGTCATGGGAAGCTCAGATTTTATTATAGGATTCACTTATGCCAAGATCTTACCCAACGACCAAGCAACATTACCTGACCTGATGAAAAACAACTATTCTGGCAACAATTTTTTTAATTTTGCAAAACACTGGCACATAGCCTGATAAATCATAACCAGATTTTATCATAAGCAGAAAAATGTTTACTCTTGAATTCTTTCCTTTATATTCTGAATTGACTAACAAAATATCATGTCAAATTTGTATTTTGTTTCCATTTGAAAAGGTTTTTTATTTTTCAAAATTTATTTTGAACTAATATTAAAATGAATTATATACTAATATATAGAAGACTCAATAAGGAATCACATAGCTTTTCCACAAGGATTCTTATTGACTTTATTTTTCTGTTTATCACTGTATGGAATGAAATATTCAATATGTACAGTTATCATTTTCATCCATTTTTGAAATAATCAAAAATATTTATTTTAATATAGTGTTCTTTCCTTAGACACAGCTAATGTTTGTCAGAAAATAAGAGTAAAAATTTATGTTTCTCATATTTAACATATTTCTAGTGTATTCTCCAAAAGTCTCTCATCACCATGATGACTCTTTCAAGAGGAATACCAAAGAAGTAAAGTAAGTACATAGTAAACATGAGGGTAAGGTTTAATACACCATCATACTCTGTCCCCAGGATTTCAGAGCAAAGACTAGACCAAAATGAAAATAGAAAAAATACAGTAGTGAAGCCCGGGTTCTGTGATCAGTTCTCATCGTGCTCTGCAGCACTAGACACACCAGAGCTACACCTTGTGAAAAGCAACTGGCTGCTCTGAGTCAGAACCACACTGGGCAGGTGATGCTTTCGATGACTAACTATTTCACGGTGACAGTGTGCAAGCGGAATCGGGGACAGCTCGTGCTGCTTTGCCTGTGCTCTGTGTAGAAGTCAGGAGGAGCACACCCAAACAAGGAAGAAAAAGGGAGGTTGATTCAAGGTGGAGAAGGAAGAGTTTGGTCTTCTGAGAAGCTTGGAAGCTGGGTCTCACGAGGACAGGAGGAGGAGAAGGAGCATCAGTCTCTTTCTGGAGGAGGAACATGAACTCTGAGGCAGATGGTAATTTCCTCAAGATTTGAACACCTGGACCTTGCCTTTTCCCATATTTGCTGCAGAACAGAGTGGCTATCTTCTCTTTAAATTCTTTTCCTACTTCACAATTCCATTTCCTCCTGCCTCAAATGTGTTCCCCCACTTTGGGAAGTCACAGGATGCCTCTGAGTTGATGCCAGCCAAGGTGTGTTTTGGGTTGCTTTGCAACTGTGGCACAGCCTCAGTGGAGGAAGAAAGTGGAGGAAGAGGTGGGGCGCTCACTGCTGGCCGGCTCCCTTCTCTAGCTGCAGACCTAGGGCAGATCAGCGTGATGCCTCCTGCTCTACCTTTGCAGAGAGTGAACAGAATGTAGGCAGTAATATCTTACCTGGAAAGCAGAAGAGGCCAACATAGCGGGCTTCCTTTTCTAGGCAGGCACTTAGACTGTTGAGCTACCTCCCCAGCCCCCATTTCCTTTTCTAAAGTTTCTTCTGACATTTGACTTCTGAAATGGGCTCCTGAATGGTCCTTCAGTGTTAAACTTCAAAGTTAGGACAATAGGAACAGCTAACACATTTGACTATTGTATTCTGAAATCTTTGCTGGTCATCTTTTATGTAGCATCACTGTTCCTCACTAAATCCTGCATGGTAGTATCAGTACCCAGATTTCATGGAGAAAACTTTTAGTGGAAGGTTCAGTAGCCTGTAGTGGTGGAGCTACAGTTTTCAGTCCCTGGTCTGTATGATTCCCAACCTGTGTTCTTTCTTTTGCACCCTTCTTGCCTTGCATCATGATTTATACAAAGTTCTCTGTAGTTCTTTCAGGTGGCAAGCAGCCAACAATGTTTCATAGACAACCACCCTTGATGGCTGAGTATGCACGAGAGGGATTTCATGTTCCAATTAAAATTATAACAAGGTTAATCAGACATGTATTTAATGACATATGTAACAGTTATTGTGCTACACATCAGTAAGCATAAATGCTAAGCTATTCATAGGAATAAAAATAATTAATTTTACACTGCTGAAGCAAGCATGACTATAATCAGACAAGAACTGAGATGCAAAGAACAAATTGCTGAAACAAAAGTTGCTTCGTTTATTAGTAGTCTAAGCATTGTGCTAGGTGTTTTCTATGCGTTATCTCATTTAATATTAACAGCAGCATGATGAAAATGTTAATGACCTCTCTTCAGATAGACAAAATGAGTCTAAAAGAAGTCAAGAAATTTCTGAAGTTACCTACTAGTAGTGGTTGGGATGAAATGACACAGAAGTCACTGAGCTCCTTCCTCTTCCATGTGCCTCTCAGCCACCCATCACTGCAAGGACCCATCATTCCCTCTGCTATCACACCTCACCAGGTTCATTCCTAGCGGGATATGCTTTGTTGCTCTCATGCAAATTAGTGGTGGGACAGCAGTGTGCAATTGGTCAGAACTTTTAGTTGGAACACATGCAGGTTATGAACACAATGCCTGTGCACCTGAAAAATTCACTTCATGCTAGGCTGAACCCATCATGGGATGGTATTGTGAGCTGACACTCTAGGGGGCAGTTGCATTCAGATTAGGTAAGGTATGTTGTTGCAGTAGCTCAAATCAGCTAAAACAATGGTTAACTTTTCTACTCCCTGTTTCAAAAGTAGAGATCCACTTACTCTCTAAATCAGAAAGGAAACAATAAATTTCCTAGTTGAACAGGCTAACAAAAATTTTAGCAAACAGGCCATCTCTGAATGGTACCATGCTGGCTACCTCAATAAGGAAAAGAAAACTCAAAACAGAACAAAACAAAACAAAAGAGAGCCAGCCAGATAGCTCAGCAGACTAAAGCACCTGTTTAGGCAGAGCACAAGGGCTAGGGTCAATCCCCAGGCCTGCTGTGCAGGCCCCGTCCCTGGGGCGCACTGAGACAGAGATTGAGGCAGGGCGTGGAGGTGCACATCTGTAATCCCAGTACTTGGGAGGCTGAAAATAGGAGGATCACTATGAGTTTGATCTACATAGTAAGACCCCGTAGACCCTGTACTAAATACATTAAAAAAAAATCATAGTTCTTTCCTTCTTAATGTCACACGCCCAAGAAAGTGAACTTTGGGTCACCCTGGAGCCCATTTGGGATCAGAGACAGGGAAAGTTATTTTAGGGATATAAATGGAGATTCAGAAAGGGAAAGTACAACAGATAAATAACATGGCAACCGTAAGTCAATACATCTAAATTCTAACCATCAATGTAAATGGACTCAGTTCTCCAATTAAGAGATATAGACTGGCACAGTGGATTA
>NW_004524658.1:5629880-5641601 GCF_000260255.1 Octodon degus
CTCTCTCTCTCTCTCTCTCTCTCTCTCTCTCTCTCTCTCAAATAAATAAATAAATAAAAAGTTTAAAAAAAAAGAAAAGAAAAAAACAACAAAATCCCTTTACTAGCTTTGAAATCTGCCCTGACTTTAGACATCATTCAGGAATCACTTACCTCTGACTCATGGCTTTCCCCATTTGCACACTTTCTTTACCACCACTGCTCGAATCCTGACGTACAGCAGACAGTGGTATGGAGATATGTCAGTGAGCTAAACTGAAATATCTTGGGTGTTCCCTTGGATACCTTTAGCATTTGTTTACCAAAATATGTTATCTGCGTGGTGTGGAAAATACATAGACACATGTGGAAACCATGGCCTAGGATATGTCCCATCATAATATCTGGCATAGATTGAATATGGTCAGGCAGAAAGCTGAGATTAGGGACTCATCTTGACCTGGTTAGTGGGATGCACGCACTGATGTGAATAGATGCCTGTGGAGGCATCAAAACATAATGAGAGGACTAGAATACTTATTGAACTGAATTAAAAGGAGCACAAGCAGCATTGATCCCCTTCCTTAAACTCCTTTAACTCAGGGAGCTAACTGTGACACTGAAAACCCATGTACTGAGTATTTCACACAGTTGTGAGCCAATGATCCAAAAACAAAGGCTTCAGCCTCCAAGTGGGTGATGTTGCATACCTGACCTCAATTTCTCTAAATAAAGAATACTAAATTAGACCTACCTAAGGCTTTTATAAATGTAACCCAGCATTATTTCTTCCTCAGGCTTTTGAAACATTACCAAAGCTCTCCTAAATTTTGTCACATGAAATCTTCTAAGAGGAAATTAGGAAGTAGGAAAAAATATCTATGGTCCCACTCTGATAGAGATGTCAAGTTTGTGAGAGAAAATAATGAATATGTTTTCCCCTCACAAGATCCAATTGACTCAGAATTAGTGTGGCGTGAAGGAAGTAGTGCTGTGTTAACATGTTTTAAATTTCCCTGGAGACTTGGGTCAGATGGATGGTTCTGGTCTCAACTTCTTTTGTTCCTCTTTTTCTTTTTGTTCAGTGAAGATGACTTAAGATCGTAGTTAAAGATCGCTGCAGAGTTATAGGAAGACGGAAAATGGGCTCTCTGGCTTTCCTGAGGATTTGTAAATTCAGTACAACAAGGCAGTCTTTCCTACTTGAGCTTAGGTTCTTCACATGTGTGGGCCGCACTTCTCCCACCTTTCTCTCCTCTTGTTGTAGCTGTGTCTCCAGATCCTCAGTATTTTTATATAGATAACCCTGTGTACAATATGTACCTTATTCTTTTATGTACATTATGTTGCACTCCTCTGTACCACCATTCTGACCTCTGCAGTGAAATGTGGCCTTTTAAACTCCTGACAGCCAGCTATAAAAGTCAATTCTTCTGATCCAGTTTTCCCTATCCAGAGTCCTTCCAGGTCTAGAAGACTCTGAGGTATCATGAGAGGAAAGACTGGGAGAGAGAGAAACAGAGAGAGAAAAGTTAGACAAGGCATTCAATGAGTGACAATGTGTATATGTATGGGGGATGAGGGAGAGACAGACAGACAGATAAAGACAGAGAGAGACAGAGAATGAATATGACTATGACTGATGTGGCAGCAATCAAAACTACTGAAATGAGTTAGTCATGGTTCCATTATAGACTAATTCAGTTTAGGTAAAACTGAATTTTTAAAAACTACTTCTCACAAAGGAGGGACACAAAGCTCATTGAATTAAAGTGCCTGCTTAGGCAGATACTGGGACCAGGGTTCAATTATCCCTGGCATACCCTGCTGGCCCCACCCCCGGGGTTCACTGAGATGGTGATTGAGACTGAGGATTGAGAATGGGCATAGTGGCAAGCACCTATAATCCCAGAGTTTATGAGGCTGAAAACGGGAAGATCACTATGAGTCCCATCTGTGTAGTGCGATGCTGTACTCCCTGTACTAAATACATTTCAAAAAAAAAAAATCCTACTTTTTATAGTTGTCAAAAAGACTAAAAGGCATAAACAATATGAAATTACCTATGTGTAAGATATTGCAATAATTATTCTTAATATAAAATATGTTCCAGGTTGTTAAACACATTAAATGTGCAGCATAGAAGATTTTATGTCTGTAAGTCATCTGGAAAGTGCGATTTTGACAGTAAGAAAAGCAAATAAGAAGCTTTTGCAAAGTAGGGTGCACATACTGTCCAGAGCTGCACGTGCTCCAGAGACCACACACACTGAAGGTCAGCTGTGCATTTTCAGGTGCATAAAACAGAACAAAACGCCCAAAGCTAAGAAAGTGTAACTTTATGTAGAAATACTTTGTAAACTTTTCTTCTTCCTATAATTTCCCTGCATGACTTGTTTCACAGACTGTCTCCTCACTCCTCATTTCTAAATAGTGAACTCAGAAATCCCCAGCAAAATATATAGCTAAACAAGTAACTAAGTAAAAATACATTTGAAGGAGGAATAGTTGTTTTGCTTATTCCATTTGTTTCTATGGGAACTGTTTTGAAATTCAGGTTGGCAGAGGCCTACCGGTTTTGCAAATACTCCTATCAACTAAAAATGTGTATGTAGAAAAACAGAGACTGCAGGGATAATATGTAAAATACACATGTTTATATAATTATACATATAGAAATATATGTGTATATATGTATGTATATATGTATATGAAATGCCTAAAGCCAAAATGAAAGTATTTTACAAATGGCTGATGCTATAATTCCCAAATAAATTTAGAATTTTCATTTCCTTATGTACTGGCCCTCTCCCCAACATTAAGAAACCATCAAAACTGTCAACAGTAGTTGAATTTTTTTTCATTTTCTATAGATAACCTTTTTGTCTTTCTCCACACTCTTGTTTTATTTTATTCATTAATTTTGAACTACTACCTAATCTTCCTGTAGAATTTCAGTCCTTGCATAACCTGTTAGGCATGGAGGCATGGTTTTCAGCCATACCTTTGGCATCATGATACTGCAAGACATTTTACTCAGTGGATATTCTATAAACACAGCCTCAATAGAGAGCAAGAGCCAAGTATGATCTGTAACATTTATAGTAATGCTCTCTGCTTTAGAATGTATAATGGAACAAAGGTGGTGTAGAGCCAGAGGTAGGTACATGGCTGGAGAGGGTCCTAGTGATCTATCCCAGAAAGAAACCTGGAAAGTAAATATTTTTTCTCCAGAAAGAAACAAGTGAGGGCCGGGGAGATAGCTCAGTAGAATAAGTGCTTGCCTGGCAAGCGCAAGGGCCTGAGCTCCAGTTCCACAAAAAAAAAAAAAAAAAAAAAAAAAAAAAAAAAAAAAAAAAGGAAAGAAAGAAAAAAGAAACAAGTAGTACAAAACCACAAGGGTAATTTCCTGGTAGGGGAAGATCACATGGTAACCAGCACTTTGAGGTGCACTTAACAAAGGAGGAAACACAAGAGAAACCTATACACATGGTGCAATATTGCTCAACCATGAAAAAAGTAGATTTGAGTCATATGATGTAAGAATGATCCTTCTTGAGACTAAAATATTAAATAAAATAAACCATACATAGAAGGTTAAACATTGTACAGTTTCACTTATACATGAATTCCAAAATATAAGTACTTTAAAGAGCAAGATAAAAAGAGTGATGAACAAAAAAACAAGGAGATAGATTTTGTGGAGAGAGGAAAGAGGATCTAGGATCAGGAAGTGAAATTGAAAGGAATGGAAGAGAAAATATAAATGATTAAGATGTGGTACACATTTGTCCAATTCTTCAATAAGAGTGTGATTATGCATCATGAACGCAAACCAATAAAAATAGATTTAAATTTTAAAAGACTGAAAAATATATTTATTAAAATAAAAAAGAGAAATTGATTGCCATCCTACCTTTCTGCCATAGGTAGTTGTAGAAAGATACCGATGTATTGGTACTGAACTGATTTTTCAGCACCTGATCTTGAATTTAATTCTATTTTAAATAGAATGAGAAGCTTCTCCTCATTCTCTCCTTTCAATTTATCTTTTTATGTGTGTATGAAGTAAAACTGATAATATATATCCAGGAGTACTACCCTAATTTGTTCATGTATTCAGTGTTAAAAACTACAGTGTCCTGGCTACTTGTAGATGTTATCTTTCTCCAAATTCTTGTTCTATTTTATTTATTGATATTGAAACATTACCTAATCTTTCTTTGGAATTTCAGTCCTTACATAATCTGTTACAAAGAAGCCTCCAAACTAACTCCTCTGTTCTTCTAATTATGTTCCATTAATAAATCTACCTCTTTAGCTAAAATCAATTACTTGTGTTCCTTGTTTTTCCCACCTCTATGTTATTACCCACTGAAAATATCTCTCCACCATCTCATCAACCTGTGCCAAGCTTTGCTCTTGACAATCTCACTTTCTCTTATACCAAGCAGATTTTTCCAGAACAATCCAAATGAAATCAAATTTCCCTTTCAAAATTAGATGCAGCTCAAGTTTGTTCTCCTTATCTTTTCTACTAGATTTTAAGCTTAAGATTAGAGCAACATTTATTATTCATTAAAGTAGCCAACATAGTGCTTTATATATCTTAGATCATATTTAATAAATGGCTAATTTTAAATTAAAATTGAATTTCCACATTCATAAAACAGATGTTTTCATGGCATGAGTCTACTCTTTAAAACAGAGTTAAAAACAGACTTAGAAAGGTTAAGTATTAGATTTGGAACTGCTTGAACATTCTTATAACTATCCTCTTTTTAAAATTACAATAATTTCAAAATGAGACCCCAGTGTTTTAGCATGAAACTATCTGACTTTTGTTTCTTGTGCTTAGTTTGGCCATTACCAGAGCTCTATTTTCAATTTCTAGAGTTTAGCACATCACTAATACTGCCAACTCTGTATCTCCAGAGTGGCACAATTTCCCTCTGCCCTTCTTGGCAGTGTTATTTGAGCTATGTGAAAATCAGCAAAGTTCTTACTGTTATGTTTTTTTTATCTGCTGTGGGAAGAATTGGCACCTAGGGCTATGTCTACATTATTTATACCACTTTGATAGATTAAATCTTAACTGCACCATGGAACTTTTAAAGACATGTCTGTAAACGTTTAAGGATTACACAGGTGTTCATCCTGACTGCAAACAAAGACTCCTTTTTGTGGTTGGGAAGCAAAATTAAAACATTACAGTGTTCTGCAAGCCATAGTTTCTGCTTAAAACAGATCCTTGACTGGACATGTCAAATCGATTTGTTACTCTTGACACATTTTTGAGGTTCAACAAAGTAGCCTACATCAATAGAAATAGTTTTCTGATGCTACACTTCTAAAATTAAGCTCTCTGATGGTGACCTTTCATAAAGGAACTGTAATTTTCGTATTTTACCAATGTGACAATATCTTAAAGGAATTTTATCCTTAAAGATCCCTTGCTCCAAAGTATTCTTAAAGTCCTTCATTCTTTTCTCCACACTGATACTAATTCTGTGATGCAATTTTGATGTGTTACCAAAAGCAAGAGCTTTATTTTTGGAAGGTATTGTTCATAGGACTCTTGAGAATTTTATTATTTTTTTAATAACTGAAGAATATGATTCTATGCTCTGAAACTCAGGACTTGTTAGAGTTCCTTTTAAAGAAAGTGACAATCTCATAAGCTTTTACTGGGAATAAGAATAACTATCTTTGATACTATGAAGATAATATAGCCTTGGCTGTCGGAAGTATTCATCAATGCATAACATTTATTGACTCCACATTACAGGAATTCTGAGATGAGTGATTGAAAGATTATCAGAATCAGAGAAAATAATGATGACAAAAAACTGTAATCATTTTGTCCTCAAAAAAGACAAGTGAATTCTAATTTTGATGCAGTCCATATGTTGTAGTTTCTAAGTACAAACATATGTATTTGTTGAATGCAACCTTGCATTCTTCTTTGCCTTTCTTTGGATTCTTTTACTGTTCCTTTAAAAAAAATAAGGTTTTTTACTATTATTATATAAATATCCCTAAAGCACAGAGAACTAAGATCTGTATTATAAACAGGAAATTTGAAATGTTGAAACAACAACAACAAAAAAACACATAAAAGGAAAGAATGTTTTCAAGTATTTGTCAGTTATTATTTTGGAGGAGATAGCAGGATTAATTCACATTCCTTTACTTAACAAGAGTCATACTTAAACTGTATAGATTGTGCAATAAAAGCTGTCTACTGCAACAGCATTTTTCCCCTATGTCATCAGGGATCACAAGATTAGCCACTGGAATAGTCAATAGTGAACAGAATAGCCAAAGTTTAACAGGGATCTCCTAATTCCCATAGTGACTCTAACCTGAATACCGTTTGGGGTCTGGTGTATTTTGTGTCATATCAAGAGACTTCAAAAACACAGTTTCACTGATTTTCATATATATATATATATATATATATATATATATATATATATATATAACTTTGGTTCCTGAACTGTGTTAGCTGCATATCAAATGTTGGATAGCTCTGAATACCTAACCTACTGGCCAACTAATATATAGAAAATTTCTGCTACTATAAAAAGTGGAAATTAAACCTCAAAATTAAACAATGTATCTTCAAACTTCTGTTTGTCTAACAACAGGTTGCAGTGGTTGTTAAAAAAAAATTCATCTTCATGTGTTACATGCTGTGACTGAGATACAGCTAAATAAAGGGAAGTGAATAAAATCCCAAGTGAAAGTAGCTAAAAGGAATACAAATAGAATGTATAAAAATAAGAACAAAGTAAATATATGAAGAAAATAATAATTGATGAAGTAATAAGCACAAAATAATTGTGCCATAAAGAAAAAAGAAAAATAAATAAAAATTATTCTTTACATATATTAATAAACTTAAAAAAACTAGAATAAGTTATAAAGAAAAAAGGTCAACACAAATTAACAATTATCAGCACTGAATAAATGAATTTCATGAGAGATCTTATAAACATATTGAAAAAAATTATGATCAAATTTACACCAAAAAATAAAAACTTTCAGCGACTTGTAAAATTTTTTCCTGTTTAGTTTTTTGTATTACTGAGGACTGACCCTTGTACCTTCACAGTGAGCCACCTCCCATGCCCATTTTTTTATGACTGTAAATACACCAAAATCAGATGTCTGTACAACTAACTACTTATGGTGTTAGAAGGCATTAAAGTGGGATCGATGGTGAAAGGATAATCTCAAAGTTTAAAACACTAGCTTTACAGTACACATATTTTTCAGACAGTATCTTCATCAAGTGATCAAAGTTTACAAAACCATAATTGAGAAAAAATACACTTGAGAACCACATAATTGTGATTCGTTAAGGTAAATTACATCAGTTCTGTGTCTTATCACCAAAAGCACACAACCTAAACTTATTCTCTAAGAAATGTCAAACAATTTTCAAGGTATACTAGACTGTACATATATTTTTTACATTGTAAAAAGTCACATAGAAAACAAAATATAGAAATGGGCAATATGATGGGAAAATATTAAGCAGATAGTACTATAAACTCAATGGATAACTGGAAGATGAGAGAGGTGTGGCCTTTTTGTAAGCATTTACAATGGAAACAAGGACCATAGATTACATTATTTACTCCTAGTTAAGATATTTTTTTTTCTGATTGTGATAATTGCATTACAATAGAAGAGAAAATCCTTTTTACTAAGACATATACATGACATATGTAGGTGAGAAGAACTGTGATATTTCTAATACATAATTAGAAAAATATCTGTGCATGCACACATGTGCATATGTATGTTATATACAGATGAAATGCTAAAACAAATTTAGGGAATATGTAGTTTCTAAGTCTAGATATTGGGTATAGCAGGAATACCTGAATTTTTCTCTCACCTCTACTATTGATGTATCGGATGCTTAATATTAAAGTACCAAATATCTAATGTTTCTTTCCACAAATCTTCTTACCTAGGATACATTGTTAAAACTCTTTATCCCTACAGTCAACTATATAAATTATACTTCAGTTTACAAATTAACAATATCAGGAGAGACTTAGTTACTTCTAATCTTAGTTTTTTGTTGTCATTTGTTTGTTTGTTTAATGTATTTGGTTATTACAAGGCCTCACTATGAAGCTTAGACTCATAGTGATCCTCCTGCTTTCAGCCTCCCCAGTGCTGGGATTACAGGTATGCGCCACCTTGCCTAGACTCTGGCCTGCTCAGCCCACCCCGGGGGCAGGGCTGGCATGGCATGTGATGTCAGGGATTGAACCGTGGTCCCTGAGTTTGCCTAAGCTTACCTTAGTAGGCATTTTAACCCACCAAACTATCCCACCAGCCCTACTTCTAGTCTTTGGAGTGTATATATTCTAGGGTGTGTGTGTGTGTGTGTGTGTGTGTGTGTATTTTTAGTACAGGCTCTACAAATTTTAAGCTTTTGTTCACCCTGAGAAATCAGAAATTATTTTCTTGATTGCTAAGATTTCCATTTTATTGCTTAACACAAGTGAAAGAAACAGATCAGACATGAGAGCTGAAATGAGGTTTAGCAAGGCTAAACCTTGTATTTTCACTGAATACAAAGTGCCAGTTCCTTTTCTTCCTTTCACACTTGAAAACATGGTTTTTGTGTTTTTCAATGATATCATAAAATCTAATTTTTTAAATATTTAAATTTCAATTGTTTGTGGCTCTTAGAATTTAAAAATATGAATTTTAAAACTAGTCTTTGTGAGCTCTGAATTTTGCCTACTACTTGTGATAGATTTTTTTGTGTAGAACCAGAATTTTCTTTGTATGTAATTGTTATCTAAAATGAAGGTAATTAAGGGCCAGGGAGATGGCTCAGTAGAATAAGCGCTTGCCTGGCAAGCACAAGGGCCTGAGTTCAATCCCTGGTTCCACAAAAAATAATAATAATAATAATAAAATAAAATGAAGGTAATTAATTTCCTTTCTAGTCTCTGTACTTATTCACTCTCCTTCCTCTTCCTTTGCTTTCTGTTTCCTTCCTGACCTACTTAAAATTCAAGATTTACAAATTTTTCTTAAAGGGCAAAATGAAAAATATTTGACGCAAACTGGTTATATATTCTCTACTGGAGATAACATGTTTCTCTACAGCTACAACACAAGAGCAAATATAAACAATATTTAAGCTTTATATGTTTAACATTTCATTTCTCATAAAATGCCATTTACTACATTGGGTAGAGGGTTTCCTCGGTTGTCTAGCAATGTCCTCCATTCTGCCTGGCAGAAGCTCCAAGCTCTGGGGCACCCTAGAAACTGCTCCACCTACAGCTACTTGCTGGTTGCTCTGGTCTGGCCTCATCAGTTTTTATTCAGTGCATGTACAATTTATCATTCAACAACATACTGAGGATAAAGCCTATGTGTATTTGAGCAACTCTTTTTCTCCCTAGTGCTTTGGTTTTTGCCGCTCTGGCCTAAGATTTCTATTTGATTTACCACAGCAACACTACCCAAATTATGACTTCTTTTCTAAACTCTCCCTATGCTATAATTCACAAGGTAACTTCCCAAAGAAATCAGGGATTTAATAGAGTTCACCTTACCTGTTCTGTCTCTTAAGGCTCATGGTTTTACAATTATTGTCTAATGTCTGAAGTCATTTTCTGGTATTTATGCCACTTTTCTCATGATTATAGGGCAGGAAGAAGACCATTAATTCCATCATAGCAGAAGCAGAACTCCACAAATTGCTATATGTCTAATAATGTTAATTCTGAACAAATAAGCATTTTCCAATTCCAGGCAGAGTACACCTCTTTTCTAAATTACTCAAGGGTATCTAGAAGCCAGCAATTACACAGCTAAGTGTTAACATTGAAGACATTTTCCCTCCCTGGTACTTACAGCCAACACACTTGATTTTTCTGACTGATTATTTCTTATGGTATCTCTCAAACTTAGTCATTTTCTTTCCCATTCTCACTTTAAATATACTCATCTTGGTCAGCTGCCAATACCCCTAACTGTTGTTCTTGACTCACATCCCTTTCTTTTTACACAGATCACAAGTAACTTCAGAAGTACTAAAACTTCAAATATCACTTTCATCATAGAACAGGCATATTTAGGTCTGATCAATAATCTAGAGTGTCTCTGTGGGCTACTACATCAAATATCACCTGCTGCTCCTTTCACAAAATATGAAACAGGACTAGCAGCAACTGAGTCATTCATTCATATGGTGCTTCCAATACACCAAGTACTTGGTTGTGTATAAGAGATTCATAAGTGGTGCATCCTGACAAGAGACCTACATAAATAAATACAGAAAGTACAATAGTGCCTGAATCAAAAATATTCATGGTAGACCTAATCACTATAGACTGGGCATTCGGTGAAATCTCCATATTTCTAATAGATATGCTTAATCTTAAAATATAAACAGCAAGGAAGAAGACATTTCAGGCAGAGAAAATGTCATGACAACAGGGACACAGAAGGGCCAGGAGCATGATATAAATGGGAACTACAGTTTATAAGATGTGAATGCCTAAAGTAAGAGACAAAGATTTACAAGAGATCTAGTAAAGTGTAGGCAGGTGCAAATTCAAGGGAGCAATTAATTACATCTTGTAGCTTTGATTTTAACCAATATTGAAGGATTTTAATCAAGAAATGGCACGCTTAGCTTTTTGTTTTATGTTGCCTCCCTCTAGTTATTTTATTATAAGTAAATTTTATCTTTATCTTTTTTGTTGTATTTTAGGGAAGGGTCTACAGGGTGTGCAGGGTCTCACTACTAGATCAGACTCGTAGTGATCCACCTGTGTATAACCTTCCAAGAGCTGGGATTACAGGCACACACCACCATGCCCAGTCTCTGTTAAAAGTAAATTTTAGTAGAACAAGAATGCAAGCCAGGTTTAGGTGATGAACTACTCTAGTATCGAAGAGTATGCTTTTTTCTAAAGGTGGAGTCAACTAAGTTGATAATTGTGGCATTTATGTAAAACATAACATAAAAGAAAGAGCTAATTAAGGTTGATCTGTAAACCTTAAGTATTCGTGGAGCAGCCAGTAGAAAATGTAGTATATGTCCTTAGATGCGCATACTGAGCATGCTGATGAAGACTTGAAAATTGTCGTCCTGCACTAGGTCCTAGGAATTTGAGAAGCAGTAACCAAGTGATACTGTCTGGAAAGAAAGAGAAGGATATTAGCATTTAGAGCCCAGGCATGAGCACAGGTGCTCAGGGATTTCAACTAAAATAAATGTCTCTGGCTTGGGGCATCATTCCTATTTTTACTCAACATTCTCCTGAGAGAAAGGGTATTTCATTTAATTAATCAAGGAGTGTCCATGCTGGTTTCATCCCATGAAGTGGTAGGTGGCAGATCTATAGAAAGCCTGGCAAATTCAGGGAGTAAGGTGTATATTTTAACAGGACAGTTTAACTGGCAGCAAATTCTGTGTGTTCTAAAATTGTAAAGTCAAACTCCTAGTGGTCTCTTTATAATCCCTTCTTTAGTTAGGTGAAGTGAAGCACACTGTATACTCCTTCCCCTTAGATGAGGCTGTGATCAGGGCTGGGGATATAGCCCAGGGGCCCAATGCCTGTCTGGCAAGCACAAGGTCCTGAGTTTGATTTCCCATACTAAAATCAAAACAGAAGAAGAAGAAGAAGAAGAAGAAGAAGAAGAAGAAGAAGAAGAAGAAGAAGAAGAAGAAGAAGAAGAAGAAGAAGAA
>NW_004524658.1:5641776-5652477 GCF_000260255.1 Octodon degus
GAGGAGGAGAGGAAGAAGAGGAAGAGGAAGAAGAAGAAGAAGAAGAAGAAGAAGAAGAAGAAGAAGAAGAAGAAGAAGAAGAAGAAGAAGAAGAAGAAGAGAAGAGAGGAGAGGAGAGGAAGAGGAAGAGGAAGAGGAAGAGGAAGAGGAAGAGGAGGAGGAGATTGTGATTCAAAACACATTGACAACTTTCCCAATATATCTTTTAATCTGTTGCTTAAAACTATTTTTTAAAGTTTCTTCATCATGGATGAAAGCCTTCAGGTTCATTTGACTTGCTCTTGTCATTGAGACCTATTTCTGCATCTCACTTGCTTCCTGACTATCTGTTGTTTCTTTGTGCTTCTGTCAAAATCCTGTGATCATATCAAAGCACATATGTGTGTCTACTATAAGAGCATTAGCTCCTTGAATAGATTTTTAAAAAGTCTTTCCATTCCAAATTTTTGTCAGAAAGATTAAGAAAATAGTGATGTGATGAAAATCTCTAAGGATGTTATTCTAGATTATGACATCATTTACCATGTTTGGCATATTCAGAGTCACTATTAAGGCATATTTAATTTCTTACAAGAAGTGTGTCCCAAATTTAAAGAAAGAATAAATTGTACTAACAGAGACATGTTTTAATTCACTGCTTTGAAGCTATCCCTACCAATAACCTTTTTTTGCAGAAATATTGAAGATGAACACTGTAAAAAGAAACATGAGCTCAGAGTTTAAAATGGAGACTATTATAATTCTATTAAAATGAGTGCAATTCACTGATCTTCAAGAAATAATTTTAATACTCATTTTTAAGTACAAGGTTTCTACTACAGAAAAATATTTTATACATTCTTGAAAAGTAAATTAATGCTTTACATAAAACTGAACTTTGGTTGTCAAGATAGCTCAGGGGACTAAGTGCCTACTTTGGCAAGTTCAAGGACCAGGGATCAATCCCCAGTTCTGCATGCCCTACTGGCCCTGCCTTCAGGGCCACTGAGCTGGAGACCAAGTCCCGACAAGGTGGTGCAAGCCTGTAATCCCAGAGCTAGGGAGGCTGAAAACAGTAGGATCACTAAGAGTCTGAGCTGTGTAGTAAGACCCTGTACCAAATACATAAATGAAAAAGAAAAAAAAAAACTGAACTTTTTATGTCTTCAACTGAACATTGCAATATTGGTTTAAGGCCTCAGAAAAGATGGGTATTATTGATGAAAAAGTGAGCAAATGTTAGTCCTGATTTTAATTTCCTTCAAATTTCCTTACTACCATGCACAAGAATGCAACCTACTTTCAAAACTAAAAGTTGAAATAATGATTTCTTATGCAGGAGACCAGCATAGTTCATTTTTCATTCTGATGGATATCTCATTTATTAGGCACAGAATTCACTGTGCTCTAGTGCCAAGAATTACTAAGCAACAGAACATATGTAGGCGGATGTGATGTTTGCATATTCACACAATATGACATTTACACCAAGATCAGAAGTATATTATTGCTGAAAGGGAGGAACAGTAACAGAACAAGAGGTAGTAATATTCTTTTATTTTGTAAGGTATCATTCACAAAAGTATCTCCATGATCTTAACAAATAACCCTCTGTTATAGAAAACAAGTAAATCCAGAGTGACATTCACACCTCCCCACATTTCGTTCTTCCAAAATGCCAGGAAGGAAAACATACTGCTTGAAGCATTTTTTATGCCTTCTATAGCATAACACCTAGTATGGCGTGAACACAGGAATTGCCTATCAGCCTGAGCTGAATACTAACTGTCTTACAGCATCAGAATTAAGAAATATTCTGGAATGTTCTATGGAAGACATTTTCCTGGGGACCCTGAAACTTGGCAACTTTCTTGGATAGGCAGCTATTTTTGTTCCCTGCCTCTATGCTGATACAGGAACCGAATATGAGCACAAGGTTGAATGAGTGAAGATGTTAATTACCTCACCAGAAAGAAAATAGAATGTTCCCAATGCCAAACAGCGCCTGAGTGTGGCCATCCAAACTCACCTCCAGTTTAAGGAGATGACTCAACGTGTCCCTTTGCAGCAAATATATGCTGTGCACATTTGAGGGATTTTTTTTTTGTCAACATACAATACAGCTCACAGACAAATCGAATAGAGAAATGTTTCCAGAGAGAAATCCTCTCCCAACATCTTCCACAGCAAGATCAGCCATTCTGTAAGCGTATAACATGCTTTAGTGAAACACAATCTTTCCTGTAGGGGAAAGTTTCTAGTTGAATAGTGAGTAAACATATTTTCAAAATCTAGTTTTTGCCAAAATATCCTCATTTGATAACTTTTATGATTTAGTGGGTAACTTTAGATTTCTAGGTAGAACTTCCTCTGGCAGTATTATTTCATAATGGAGGTATTTATTAATTTCATATTTCTTTGTTTTTTTTCCTTTGTTGTTGTTTTTTTATTTTAGGGAAGGGTCTACAGGGTGTTCAGGGTCTCACTACTAGATTGGATTTGTAGCGATTCATCTATTTACAGCATTCCAAGAGCTGGGATTACAGGTATGCACCATCATGCCAGTCTCAACTGCCCTCTCAGCGCGCCCTGGAAGTGGAGCCAACACAGCAGCCTCAGGATCAAACCCCTGGCCCCTGAACCTACTTGCAGGCTCTTTAATCTGCTGAGCTATTTGTCTGACCCTTCACTTTGTTTTTAACAGAGCAAAATATTCTCAAAGCACTGGAACCTTCCACTCCTTCACAGTGAACATATTTTACAAGGTTTTCATATTTTTCTTAAAGACGTGAACATGCCAACTATATATCTTAGGGAAGATTTGCCTATTCATAACCTTCAGAGTAAATGTACCAATTTATTATTTGAGAAATTGGAAATTAATGCTTGTTCCTGTGCAGGACTAGCCAAGGCACATTCTACTACCTGAGGCATGGCTTTAGGTTCTATAATTGGGTTCACAAAAGGAATAAGGAATAAATAGCTAATAATTGCTCATTAATCTTAGAAGTGATGTTCTTCAAATCAAAATAATCTACAGACTCCACTCCTGTATATATTTCCAAAAGTATAGCAGAAATATGATGCTGTCGTAGCACAGCAAGCTGAGCAGTCATTGTAATTTGCTAGACTGCAGCTCTCTTTTCTCTTCCCATGTGTCTTTGCCACCTGAATCAGTTTTGACAACTGGGAGTAGCAGAACTTTCAAAGAATGCCCCATCATGTCTCAATTTGGGTGAGTCTAAGAGCTATTCATTAAAACAAAGATATATAGCATCTTTGAGGAAAATTGATCTTCAGATTTTAAAATAGTAATAAAAAAATTTCAAATAGGAATTTTAGTTGCCTAGATCCTCAAGCAGAAATCTTGTGAACTAAGCATACATATATTGTACTATTTTCAAAGAAAACATTTCTGACTCTTAACCTCTATTGATGTAGTAGTAGTAGTAATAATAATAATAATAATAATAATAATAATAATAATAGTCCCCTGAATAGAGTTCCACTGAAATAAGAAGGAAAGATGGGGCAAAAGAAAGGAACAGAGTTCTTTGAGAGCCAAGTCACCTAGACTGATTATTTATGGATTTTGTCCCTTATTACTTTATAGTTGATACAAAAATAGCATCCAGCCATTTTATTTCAAACAAGTTTCTACTTTTGTTTTGCTGATCTCTATATTTTGGATAACTAGGAATAAAGATTTATAAATGGTAAGTTGATACTGTCAGTGAAACTGCAGTCACAACCATGTGATCTTAGGTGGCTTGCTAGTACGATTGCCCACTTGTGGGTACCATACTGACCTCCCTGTGCTCAGGTTGCCCATGTGGGAAAGAACATCATGGCATTTTGCTTGTTATACCAGCAAACCTCATCTTTTCTGAGTCCCACTAATAAAGATTTTCTTTCCTTACAGTAATTTTTTGTTTCAAAATCTCAAGACTAGAAAAAGGAGCTCACCCAAAGCTTGTTAAAAATGCACAATTTTAGCCCTTAGAAGACCACCTGAATTTGAAGCTGTGGCAGTGGAAAATAAGAGGCTCTGTTTAAATTAGCATCACTTGTGGTTCTGATGCATTCTGATGTATAAGAGGAACTCCTAAAGAACTGCTAGAGGTAAAATCTTGTATTAATATAAGTCCATATATCAGCTCTCGCAAACGATATTTTCATTTGAATGGATAGCTTCCACAGTGAAGCAAGCATGATAAAGATTAGGGTGAAAGAGTTCAGAAACCACAGATAATAGAAGGGAGCTACTTTGAATCAGGAAGCTTATCTTTGTCTGTTCCAGCTGCCATAACAAAAATGCCACAGACTAGGCAGCTTATGGATAACAGATTTATTTTTCACTGATCCTGAGGCTGGGAAGTCCAAGGTCAGGTTGTTGGCAGATTCTGCTCTAGAATTTCAATCAGAAATAGCTTGCTTCAGAAACAAGTTGTTCACTCATCAAGTAGCAGGCAACTAAATCTTCTTAGGGTTTCTCTTGAAAGAAAACCAACCTTATTTACAAGGGCTCCAGCCTCAAGACCGAACCATGCCCTAAATCCCACCACCTAAGGCCAATCACACTGGGAATTAGAATTTCAACATACTAATTTCAGGAACTTACATCTACTCCACACTGAAAGGCTTTTCAAATTATAGCATTTTAGGCAACGTTGACTTGCTTTACCTTGAGCCTGCAAGTGAAAGAACAAAAGAAAAGATCTTGGCCCTTGTTTATATTTAAATCATTTGAGGTGTTTTGTTCTTACCTGAAATTAACTGAATTAATGTGGCTGAAGGGTCCAAAGGTCATTTTGATGTACATTCAGGCTTGAGTACAACTAGCCTTCCTCAGTGTCTAGAAAAGCTGCCTCAGAGGCACCTGAAAGAATTTACAACACAGGTTGCTGGACTTTTCAGAATTTCTGGGTCAATTTGTTTTAGACAGGGCAGAGAACCCAATTCTAAAAATACAATTGTTATTGGTTTGGGAAGACCATCTGACCATTCCTATGGTTGTCTCCGGTAGCCACGCTACTCAGTTGAAGAAAAAACCTTTTGCAAACCTCTATCAGCTGGTGAGACCATTGCCACAACATCTGAAATGCAGCTGAGTGATATTTAAATGTATTCATGTTTGTATCCTCACTCATTTCTGTAACAAATATTGGTAAAAGACACTCTACCTCTTCTTTCCCTTACTCTTTAGCCGGGCTTTCCATAACAGCAGCAAACACTGACATCCAAAGAAATGCCAGTTTAATATTATAGCACCTCACTTTCACCAAGGTGACTTATCTAACACTATCACTTTTAAAAGCAAACAGGTTCCTGTAAAGCAAATCAGATAATACCAAGAAAAATCCATGTGGTCAAGAGCATTAGCTCTCCTCATAGGGGAAAACTGAGTGAAATCAGTCGCAATTTATATCCAGTTCTGATAAGGTCCATAAGATAACTTCTCTGTTTTCAGGAGATTAAAACAGAAAATTTCAGAATGATCAGTTAGTAAGCCTTTAGTTAGCAGTATAATTTAATAATAATTTAAAAGTTAACTAAAAGAAAACAAGAATTTTAAAAGTGAGAAACTTTATTTTGTTTATATTTGAATAACCCAAAGAAACACCTCTCTCTGGTTTGCTAATAAGACATCAAAGCAAAGTCAACATCATGTGAGAAACGCATCCTTATGGGAGCTGTTACAGGGCTGCAGTCACTCCCTGGATGCACTTACCTGGTAAGTAAGACAAGGTGAGAGGCCCTAATTGTCTGCTCTTCTGTGAACCAACTTCATTTAATTTTCATGTCACTCCTGTGGAGGAGCCACAGTTATCTTCTGCTCTTTCTGTAGATGAGCAAAATAAGCATGAAGAAATTAAGTAATTGGCCCAAGATCACATGGCTGAAAGGGCAGATAAGATATTTGAATGTAGGGATATGTGCTCCAGAATCTAGATATTGATCACCATTTTTATGTGTCCTGTGCTGGTACTTTTTAAGTTTGGTCAGTTCTCTCACGTTCTTAAATAAGGCAATGACAGTAGAATATATATATTCATATACATACATATATATACACACAATAACAATTATAATAACAATAGATTTTAGGTACAAGAAGAACATGTGAACTGTGCAAGAATTCATCTGTCAATCCATTGGCCTTTATCTTATGTTTCAACAGCTAAAAAGAAGCATCCCAGAGGGAAAAAAATCATTTCCAGAAACTTTCTCAAGAATGTTTGAATATGCATTTTCAGAACTATTGTAAAACAAATTAAAAGATGGCTTTCATTTCCAGTACAGCCATCCAGAGCCAAATAGATACATAACCATTGTGATTGTCAGCCAACAGTATGCAGACTCCATGGGAAATAAAATAACCATCCAAAGAACACAGGCTTCTGTTTGTTGAATTAAAAGAACAGTTCTATTAGCTCTGTGGCAGAGAGAATTAATAAACATTTGGTTCTGCTCTAACATTCAGCCAGTGGAAAACCACACTGCAAAGCCCGCAGCAATTCTAACAATATATTTTTTAAACTTTTGTTTGGCAAATTAAATGTGAACATTCCAATCTCTAGGACAAGACATTTCAGTTAGTTTTTTGAAAAGATAAAACTAATTAGTAACTCAAGAATTATGCTAACAATTCCTGAAATTTTCTAGAACATTCTCTAAGGTTAGATAACTTTTCAATGAATGTGAGAGCAACAAGACTTTTATGAAGAAATTGCTCTTATTTGGAGAAGATCTTATTTAAATATATTAAAGGATTAAAAAGAGAAAAATGTATTGCTTGAGGTTAATCTCAGACTCAGATATTTCTGAAAGTCCCCAAATGCAATCATTAATATTTGTTTATCTCATGGTCCAAGGAGAATAAAATTAAGTCTTTTATAAAAAAAAAATAAATAAGTTAGTACATGTTTGCAGCACATGGTTCCATGTATGGAGGGGAGGTGGTGCATGTGCGTGGCACATCTCTGCTCTTTTCCATCCCCTTCCTGTTCCACCTTTCCTGGTCCTTCTGGCTCTTGATCCCCTACCATTTGCGAACCCTCAATTTCAATCTGTTTATTCAACTTGCTTTTTCTACCTCTTTTCCCCTTTCTTTCCTCCATTCCTTGCATCTACTGTTCCCTTTCCCATTTGGAAAAGCTCTCCTTGCTTCTTAATCCCTAACTTCTATTTTGTTCTTCGTTTATCTTCTGGTTTTCTCCTATAATAGAAGTCATGCAACATTTCAGTTCTGAAGTCTGATCTGGTTTGCTTTACGACATGATAGTATCAAGGTGAATCCATTTACCTATGACTATCTCAAGTTTATCCTCTTTCAGGCAGAATAGTACACCGCTGTGTATAAATACCACATTTTCTTTATCCACTCATCTTTTGAATGGCATATAGGCCATTCTGCCTGCTGGAATCCTTAAAGAAATGCTTAATGTCATTATGAGAAAATGAACTTTATATTTTTAAGAAGAGGCTGGCCCTGTTTGGAAAATTATTTTGATCAAATTCCTGTGCTATATTCCATAGTTACATCATGGAGTGCACATCACGGAGATTTGTGATGTGTGTGGTTCTGGGCATTGAACAACACAGGACTCATGTGTGCTAGGCAAGTTTTCTACCACTGGTAGACAGTATGTTTCAGAGTTTTGGAAAAATGTGGAAGATTCTCTCCTGAGGAAAATGTTTGCTATCCCTATAGTTTACTTAACTTTGGTATGTATATCTTTAAGCCACTGCAAAATTGTTTAGAGGAAAAAAATCATACTTAAAGTAAAAACTGAACCTTCTTTTATGATTATGTAATGTTACAGTGAGATATTTTTTAAAAGATTTTTCTATCTAGCTACTTTGGTTGTTGTGATGGACCTTGAAAAATGCATCTTCTCTGCTATATTTCCTAGTTTATTTTTACTTTGGGAATATAATCAATAAGCAAGCACTCTCTATCAATCTCCAAAATATATAGTCATGTTTTATTTTCAAAACTAAACACCTCCTGTGATGAATTACTGTCATTATCAAGATGATTGTCTGTACAGAAACTTCAGACCACTCCGAAATGACTGAGCAACTGTCAGAGGAAGGGAAGGGGCAGATGTGTTTCTGTGTTGATTTCTTTCTTCTGTTAAAATATAATTATTCCTAAATCCATGGAGCTCTGCTTGAATTGCTCCATCAAGTTAAATTTTAAAACCATTTTGCAACCTGTTTTATATATTTCCAAATGAGGAAAGAGAAGAATTTTCTTTCCACGCCAAACCTGTCATTAATACAGGGAACGACCCTCTCCCATCACTGTCTTATCCAGGGTGTGGACAGATGCAGTCTTGAAAACCCAATAACAAGGACATTTTACATATACCAGTGTTATTTTATGTAAAGTCTGTTTCATCCAAATTTCTTATTTTTATTATACCAATGACTAGAGCCCTAGAGGTGATACAAAGTAAAATTCTGTCACAAAAACTCTAAGACCAATAGTAAAAAATTAACCTAACCAGCATTTTCATTCTGGCTCCATCTAGAAACTTCAAGATTTCTGGCTATAGAAGCAGTGGTGGGCAATTATGGAAGCATTCAATTCTGGTTTTCTCATTATCAAAATGCCTAAGCACATTAAGCAGTATGGTCTGCTTCTTGGAATTAACTCATTTTCTCTAATTTCTTCTAAACTCCTTTTTTATGAATCTGTAAGTAAATTCCTGTCTCCATTTCCTACCATTAACCCCAACCCATTTTGCTAATTTTCTTTGTTCTAACTCAGTACTTTTCCACTTAGAAGGTTTAAGAATCAGTCCTGCCGGGTTGCTATGCATGGATTTCTGGGACCTGTCCCAAGTTTTGGACTTGTTAGGTGTGGTATAGGTGTAGCCTGACAAGTTAAATTTCTAACAAGTTTCAAGTGAAGACAATCTTCCTGAGATCTCAAGTTGAGACAAACTACTGAATCCAGCAGGGAGCAGACAGAAATTTCCCATGACTTCACAGTAAAGTTGTACAGATGACTGCAATGACTTGTACCTAGAGCTGGGGATCTGTTGTTTGTATTCAATCTTGGCCAATGGAATCCTTTTCTACTTGTGGAAAGGGCTGGCCAGATAGAAAACATAAGAGAAAGCCCTGCCTAGCCTTTCAGGCCTGTCTGCTGCACTGCAGGATTTAGGCCTCCTGCAGTGTTAGCTTCTTCTGTGGTTTCTTAAAAAATAAATAAATAAATAAATCTTTATTGTGGTTTCTCTCCCATCTGCTGCCTCCTTCTCTTCCTTTTTTTAAACACTCACTTCTCTTAGCCACACCCCTCCCTCTGTGGAAAAGTTATGATCATTTATTTGTTTTGGTTTTGGCATTTAATATCATGAGAATTCAATTCAAATAAAAACTTCCTAAGAGTGCATGAGGTCTACATGTGCTAGTATGGTAAAGGCATGTTAAAGTCAGAAAAGGCAAAGCATCATGCTTCTGAAGGATGGGAAAGAAAAAGATAGGTTTTGTTGTGGTTGTTGTTGTTGTTTTTTTTAATACTTCTCTCTCAGTAAATAAGATAGTCCACCTTTGTTTATATGTTCTGATATTTCTTTCCCCAAATTCAATATTAAGAGATACAAATACTATATAACTGAAATTTATTGAGATACATATGTATTGATTCTTAATTCATCACTAATTGAGTGAGACACTTAACTGATATGTCAATCTAACTACAAAATATCCCACTAAATTGGACTGGCATAATTCTGGGTGTGGCTGAAGGGATTTACTAAAGAAGACCCAGCTGTGTGTGAGTGGCACCAACCAAAAGGCTCATCCCCTGAAGGGAATAAAAAGAAAGAAGGTCTCTTCTGTCTCATTGGAGGACTTCTAGTGCTCTCCTTCCCATGGATTTTGTGTCCTGGCTTCCAGCACAGACTTCAGCCTCCAGAAGAGACCCATTAGGGTCCTGCAATGCAGACTCTTCAACCTCCTAATGGGAACCCCCATGGGGTAGTCCAGTGAGCTCCAGGTCTTCAAATGGATCAGTTGAATCTCTTACACTCCTTCCCACTGAATCTGTGGGTGGCCATTGTAACTCAAGCTTGTAAAATTTTATACATTTTTGTTTCTTGCATTAAATCTGTTTCTCTAGTAAGCACTGACTAATAAAACAAGGTACAATAATTATGTTAATGAATCTAAATTTTGACTGACGTGATTGTGCATGGATAATAATATGCAAAAGTAATGAACGTGACAAAATAAGAGAACTGCCATGGAAAGATAAAAAGGAAGTATGCTGTGGATACCAAAGAGAGGAGCCATCCCTTATGATTGGAAATTTGTTAGGAGGAATAAAGCAGATAGTACTTGTTTATCTGCAATAGAAGAAGACAGATGGCAATGGGAAAGGGCAAATGGAATCGAATAGAATGGAACTCCAAGTATCATTCCTGTGGTGCAGGAATCAGCATTCCCATACCATTCTTAACAGTATTGGTGCAATGTGTTTGAGAAAAGATAAAATACAGTGATAATAGATCTGAGTCTGACTGTTGTATTAGTACAGTTGCAGGAATTTTAAAGATAAATTCTTTTTTTTTAATTTTTTTTTATTTATTTATGTGTGTGTGTGTGTGCGTGTGTGTGTGTGTGGCCAGCTCAGCCCACCAGGGGCGGGGCTGGCTGGCATGTGGTGCTGGGGGATTGAACCGCGGTCCCTGTGCTTTGCTAAGC
>NW_004524658.1:5661070-5662270 GCF_000260255.1 Octodon degus
AAACTTTTGCTCACGCTCAGTCCCAGCCATATCTTCAGTCCCTACAGTCCACCGACGGGCTACAACAGGCTCCGCAGGACTGGACCTCAGCGCCCTTATTAACCCCGGAAATAGGGGTCCAGTTAATAGATACCTCTTTTTCTGGACCCCTTCCACCTGACACCGTGGGTCTCTTGATGGGTAGATCTTCGGTCGCCCTCCGAGGCCTTTCAGTCATCCCAGGGATCATTGACTCGGACTACACTGGACAGATAAAGATTATGGTCCAGGCGCTCATGGGTATAGTCTTGATTAATAAAGGAGATAAGATAGCTCAATTGTTACTTCTGCCAAGCCTTCATAGAAATTTCCCCTCAGAGGAAAGGACCCGTGGAGATCAAGGCTTTGGCTCTTCTGGTAGCTTCTACATGGCCTATGGCCAGTCACCAAAACAGAGGCTCTCCCTAGCATTGTTCACCATCAATTTTTTAAACCTCACAAAAAATGATCGGTCCCCTGCAGCAGAGCATTGCCATCCATCCCCTACTGATAAGGGCTTGATAAAGTGGAAAGATGTCCTCACAGGGCGATGGATGGGCCCGGATCTGGTAATCAGCTGGACCCGAGGTGCGGTGTGTGTTTTTCCACAGGAACCGGGTCGTGAGCCCCTGTGGGTCCCTGAACGACTGACACGGACAGTGAATCCTCCGCCAGGACACCTACAAGCCCCAGATGATGCAACACAGAGGGATGAGACCAACTCAACAGGGACCCAGACACCTAATGACTTGGATAAGTACTATATAATGCCATCCAGCTATGCGATCAGAGATGGCTGTTTGCACGTCTCTGTGTGACTCCTGCCAGAACTAATCTTAGCGGGACATCTAAAAGATTAAATGACTGGCTTCAGAACACCTACCTGCTTACCTTCCGAAATGTCTCTGCTGAGGTGTACGGAGCACTAGACCGCATGAATGACATCAATCTGAAACCGGTCACCATTGACCACTCCTTGCTTAATAACTTGGGGACACATTTAGGAAATCTTTGGAATCAGGTGACATCATGGTTTTCATGGCCTAGAGTGACCACTTGGGTCCTAATAATTGTGGTAATATTGGTAGTTTTGGTGATTGTTTAATGCCTACTTGACCACCTCACACAAACCCAACAGCAGGTCCGACTCACAGCATTGGCGGCCATGCAACTCACGGAGCA
>NW_004524658.1:5663177-5670709 GCF_000260255.1 Octodon degus
TGGTGCTGGGGGATTGAACCGCGGTCCCTGTGCTTTGCTAAGCTTGTTCTAAGTAGGTGCTTTAGACCACTGAGCCATCTCACCAGCCCCTAAAGATAAATTCTTGCAGATGAAATAATATCTATGATGTTCTTTAAATTGAAATGTTCTATGCAAATATCATCAGGACTTGCCATATACTTATTTGAGCTACTCATTTCTTACTTGGATTTTCAAAAAGAGAGCCATTCGTTTTGGCCTTGTAATTAGAAATAAATCCAGTTTCTTGACTGATCGAGTTTTGTATGTCTTTCAATGAGAATCAAACTGTGAGAAAACTCACTGTCCTTCATCTATAGAACTCAACAATGGCCTCTGGGTGGCTTATACTTAAGAGGAAACAGAAGAAAAGAGAAAATAACAGACTCTATTTTTCATCTTTACTATCTCTATGAGGCAACACTCAACACAATGTAAAGGACAAGAGGTTTAATTAGGCCAATAGTTTTGAGGGTTCCATCAGTTATCTGCTGCTTCTAAGACAAAAACATCATGGTAGAAGGGTGTAGCCAAGCAAAATTATGGTGCCAAGGAAAAGGATCAGAGGAGAAGTACCAAAAAGGAACCAGCAAGAGGCCACATGTTGTACTCATTGTCACACTTCCATGATCCAATCAGCTACAACCAGACATGCACTTTACGAGTCTGCTGGGTAGTTCATAATCCAATGAAATTATCATATCATGAAGAACTTTAATCCCTGGGCTCAAAGTTCCAGCTCTGCATCTGATAATTGCCCTCACTGATCATGTTCTCCCAATTTGTTTGTAAACCTTCCTACAATGGTACAGTTTTGCAGTTGGATTTAATATTAGCTTGAACACATGTAACCCCCATGACCCTTACACGCACCCTAAATATCTGGGTCCAGCCCAGCTCATCCACCCACTGCCATCTTCTTTCCACTTAGATTTCTAATATTAATTTCAACAAACTCTGCAGTGTGCAGATTTCTCTTTAGTTTCTATGTTTAAAATGACAATTTACTCTCATTCTCCTTGAAAAACTTAAGCTGATAAAATCTGGAAATTCTTTGCACTGCACAGGTAGTAGTAGGCTCATTTACATATGGTGATAAATGTTAATGTCTTTCACAAGATTAGAAAAATTATGCAAGCACACTTTTCAAATCTATTATCAATACACATTTTAAACTCAAAGTAATGCATTCAAATTAGATCACAAATGTTAGGTCACTTAAGTAAGGTGAATATTAAATTGCTGAATGACAATGGCTGGTTTGGCAGTGCTGAGCTGAAAGGAAGTTCAATGCAAGCTCCCAGAATCAAGAGCTGTGCAGCAGATTGGAAGAAAATCAATTAAAACCTGGAAGGAATGAAATTAGGAGAACCAGCTGACTCTAAAGACCTGAACAGGAAGTAGTACTGAGATGATTATAGAAGCAGATGCCTGGTGTGGTCCATCTGCACTAATGAGCTGTGTAAATTCATCTGTCACATCTCAAGTGGAATCAACAACAGGTCTTTTGCCTGTGATACTGGCCCTCCTAAATTTTGTAGTTGGAAATGTCTTTCTTAAACACAAGTACACTCATGCCATTGCTCCATTTAGTGCCCTTTAAAGACCTTTCCCATTCTTAGCATAAAGCCATGATTTTTTATTTGGCCTACAAAACATTTCATTTCATTTTCTTATCTCCCTCTTGTCTCTCTCCATTTCAAGCTCCTTCTTAAGATCTTTCCCTTAACTCACATATAGTTGCAAGATCAATAATTTGTAATGAAAAAGGGTGTAGATTTAAATTTTTATTCTTTTACATACTTAACTTCCAGGAATTTATTGAACTATTTGGAGAAGTACTTCCTTATTTTTAAAAGCAGGTACAATCAGATATTAGTAACCACCATAGAAGTTTTGAGATAGGAAGAAGGTCATGTAGCAAAGTGCCTCGTGGTAAATATTTCATAAATGTCAATTATTATTGTGTCATTTAGGTAAAAATATGTATGAAATCTGTAACTGCTGAACAATCTATACATTAGTACCAAAGATATGTATTACCTCTTTTCAAAATTATTTATTTTGACCCAGTCTAGGTTGAACTTTTGAGAGAGAGTTTTTTGAGGTATCTTATATGAAAAAAGTTGCAAGATTTTCCCAGAGTGCTTGCTCTGTACAATGGTATCAAACCTAATCTATGTGAACAAAACAGAAAACTTAATCTGTGGAGGACAAGCTCCATATATGCCTCTCCCAAGGCTTAGGCTCTTCAAGGTCTACACCTTGCTCCTCCTCTGCACAGGTTCAGCCCCACTAGACTGGTAAATTCTTGATAAAAGTAACAGATGTGAAAATGGATGAATGCATAATAGAAGCCAGAAAGCAACAGTGTTGTAATATCAAATGGAGGCTAGAAGTAGATATGAAATCTGAGGTACCTTTTTCTCCACTTGCCAAACTACCTTAATACTGGAAATATTCCCTTTTCCCTACTCTTTCTTAAAGAAGCAACTGCAAAGAAAAGAGTATAGACATGCTTTATTTCTGTGTGATGCTATCAGGGAACACAGAAGTAGAAAACAGGCCAATAGCACCACTGGTCCAGGAAGCAAAATGATGAGAACAAATGGCAACCAGCAGCTGGTGAACAGAATGTGTCTGTATGTGCACAGGACAGGACACGTGTGCCGGGCAGCATGAAAAACAGCATCTGGGAGGCATGCAAGTCCGCACGACTAATAAGACCAAGATGGTCAGACCCACCTCTGCTGGAAGCTGGGATGAGGAGATCAATTGTGATCAGAATTGTGCTTGACCTTGACTATCACAGGCCGGTGATACTGGAGATCAGAAATCATTGTGTTCAGCGACACATCAATTCATCTGACCAACATTTATTTGTACCTATTTCTTACTAGGCACTGAACTTTTCTTGGAAGCATAAACACAAGTAAAATTTAATCTCTATCCTCTGATAAATCAGTCACATGGACGATTCCAATGTTAAAGCACTGAAGTAGAACAGTATCGCAGAAATGATAATATAGAAACTCAAGGGAGAGTTGAGCATAGAAGAGTGATTTATGAATAATTAGCAAGTAAAGTGATATGAATTAAAATGACTCCATACAGAAAGTGTGACTCTCATTCTCTTTTGGTCAGTGGTGCCCAAGCCCAGGATGTAAGGAGGACAATCCTGAAATCCTGAGGTCCCCCAAGAAGTACAAAACAGAAGGAGGAACTGAGTTCAAGATGGCTTCTGCTTCCCCCATGTCTATCTTTCAGTTTTGGCTTCTCAAACTATTTTAAAATATATATTTACCTTTGCTATATGCTGTCCTAATTTCTCACTCAGAATAGTCACAAACTTTAAATGAAATATGGTTAAAAATAGACCTTAGAAGTAACAAAAAAGCTGAAGCTTCTTAAAGAAGTAGATGCAGTATTTCATATCAGCATGAACTTCAGTTTGTCTTAGGTATTCCATGTTTACAGTGTTGGAATATTACTTTCCATTTGTATAATGTTATTCTGGTTCTCCAAATACAACAAAAATTCAATACAAAAATTATATTTTCCATTCTTCCAGGCTAGCCCCACGGTGAAGGGCAGTGGTTCAGAAGGGCGTGCCAAGATCCAGGCTGCAGGCTTGTAGGTGATGGAAGACCAAGTGTGCACTACTCTGTCCTCGCAGGATCTGGCTTTCTCTGGTTTCCCTCACTTGACCTCTAGTAGCCTTGCGTGACTGTCTATTCCATAAGATTTGGTCCACAGTTGAGTTCGTGGCCAAAAGGCCACGAAGTAATAAGGTTCAGTCCAGATGAAGACAGAAACGAGAGGTGCACAAGACTGTACAACCAGTCTCCACCCTGCACTGTGTTAAATTTAACTCCAGTGATCTTGCTTCTTGCTGCAACACCTGACTGATACAAATAAAAGAAGGAAAGAAGGGAGGGATGAAAAGAAAAAAGGAAGTGAAAAAGAAAGCTTTATTTTTACTGCTTAGTGAAAAAATCTTAAAAGTATGTCCCTACATGACACTAAATTGTTTATTAACAAATGAGAACAAATCTTTATTAATTAAAGTTACTGAGAAAAAGCTAGCAGAACCTGTTATGCAAGTAATAAAAATTAACATTACCAGTAATGAGTAACATTATAATGGAATAACGTTAAGGTACATTGCATAATCCCTGTATGGTATAATGAGATAAACCCAACATCATTTTTTAGGTAATTGTGCTATAATAAATGGAAGCATGAAGAGAAAATATAAGAAAAACTTAAGGAGCATTTTACAAGTCATTGGGCTGTACTCTTCTAAAATGTTGAGGTAATTATCTGTCTGCCTATTTGTCTGTATATGTCTGTCTGTCTAGCTAGCTAGCTAGCTAGCTATCCATCTATTCATCTATATATACTAGGGCATGTTTACAACATAGAACGATTACATGTATCTTGGGAAGTTGAAACATATACATAAATGTCTTAATTCTATTTTTGCTCCCCTTTTCCACCCCCTTGACTTTTCTTCTCCTTTCTATCTATAGAACCTCTATTTTCATTATTTTCTTCAATTATTTTTTGTAATCCTCTTCCCTTCCCCCCATATCTGCTCCCCTTCCATTTCAATAGGATTCCCCCCACTTCCTATGGCCTATTATTATTTTTCTGACATAGTCAAGGGACATTTTCACTGCCACTCAAGCAAGGGAGAGGGATCTTAAGATACACAGCAGGATGTTCTCCTACCGCAGAGTGGCCAGTGCTTGTCCTGTGCTGGTGTGAGGAATGGTCTATTTTCTGGTGACCACATGTGGAACTATTCAACCATTCTAGTTGGGCTGGCTCTGGGGAGCAGTGTGCTGAGACCGCTCCTCACTGGTCATGCCTTGGCATGGTGATCCCTGTCCCCTACTCAGGCAAGTCCTTAGTAAACAAAGCAGAAACACTAGACAAACAGTTACAACCTCTCAACTCTCCTGGATAAGAAGGACCTTCTCTGGGCTTGGGCTGAAAGCTAGAGGTTGTATCCTAGAGGTCCTGTTCTGACTAGATTCTATCAAGGGAGTGGGTGCCGGAGCTGAAATGCTGAAAGGGAAATGGGAGCCACAGGTCCTCGTCTGCAACTACAACACAGGACGCCTGCAGATGTGGTCAGTGTGACAGGCGGAGGAGAGGTGTGGAGGGTGGGGGGATGGGGCGCAGGCTGCTGGTGGGCTTCACTTCTTGGCCTTGCCCTGGGCAGCCACAGCTTCCATGGCTTTGCACACTGTCTCTTCATCCCCTAGGAACTGCATGGGCTTGATGGGCTTTAAGTTCTTATCCAACTTGTAGACAATAGGAATACCAGTTGGCCGGTTCAGCTCCATGATGACTTCTTCAGAGAGACCTTCCAGATGCTTGACTATACCCCAGAAGCTGTTGCTGTGGGCTGCAATCAACACCCTTTTCCCCTCCTTGACCTGGGGACCAATTTCTTCATTCCAGAAGAGGAGAGCTCTGGCAATAGTATTTTTCAGACTCTCACAGGAAGGCAGCTGATTTTCAGTGAGGTCTGCACACCTATGATACTTGCTGATATTGCTGTAGAAGGGATGGTCAGGCTCCTTCCAGGGTGGTAGGACATCGTAGGAGCGCCGCCAGATCTTCACCTGAGCCTCGCTGTGCTTGGCAGCTGTTTCTGCTTTATTAAGGCCAGTCAGACCCCCGCAATACCATCACTGAAATGCCAAGTTCTCACCAATGGCAATCATATCTGGTCAATGGCATCCAGTACTGTCCAGAGGGTCCAGATTTCTCTTTTCTGCACTGAGGTGAAGCAGATATCAAATTCATAGCCAGAATCTCGCAGCACCGGCCCGCCGCGCTTCGCCGCTTCACGGCCCACCAGACTCAAGTCAGCATCATAGCAGCTGCTGAAGTGGTTCTCCAGGTTCCAGGCGCTCTCACCACGCCAGATGAGCACCAACTTATAGGTGACCACGGTGATGAGCTGGTCTATTGTTTATTTTGCTCTTTATCTACATTTTGGGTTTCTCATATAAGAGAAAGTGTGCAGTATTTAAACTGGTGTTTCTGATTTTTTTTTTTCCTACCAGTATAGTCTCCAATGCACTCACCTATTGTGATGAGGAATTGTACATTGTACTGGTAATTTAAGTATCAGTTTGGCTGGACAATGGGATACCCGGATTTCAAATATTCTCTCTGGGTATGTCTGTGAGTGTTTCTCAAAATATATTAACATTGAGCTCTGTGGAATAAATGAACTAGGAAATCCTGCACAGTGTGGGTAGGCATCATCCAGTCCAAAAAAAAGGCCTCAAAAACAAGAAAGTGGGGGAGAGTTTCATTTTCCCGCACTCTCTGTGACTGCCTGAGCAGCCATGGATCTTTTCCTGCCCTCTGTGCTCCTTGTTCTCAGGACCAGGAGTGCAAACTGGGCTGGAATCTACTCTGTTAGTTCTTGGACTTCCAGGTTTGTATAGTCTATGAACTGCATTCTTTGGTCCAAAGCTTCAGAAAGCAGATCATAGAACTTCTCCACCTCTATAGTTGGACAAACCAATGCTATTTATTTATTTATTTATTTATTTTTGTATTTTTGTATTTTAGGGAAGGGTCTTCAGGGTCTCACTACTATCAGACTCAGAGTGATCTGCCTGTTTACAGCCTCCCAAGTGCTGGGATTACAGGCACGCGCCACCATGTCCAGTCTCAATTGCTGTCTCAGAGCGCCCCAGGGAAGGGACCTGCACAGCTGGCCAGGGGATCAAACCCCGGCATCTGCACCTGCTCGCAGGTGCTTTAACCTGCTGGGGTATTTGGCCACCAAGCCAATGCTTCCAATATATGTGGTATTGATTCTTTTTTCTGGAGGTCTCTCACTAATACCTTCATGAAAGATGTGATAGTTAGCTGATTATGTCAACTTGAGTAAGAAATAGTCAATTAAATTGGTCAGCATAATTTTCAGTGTGGAATTTGAGATTTACTAGAGAGAGAAGACCCACTCTTGGGTGGCTTGCGAACTTAATGCCGCAAAGAGGAAATGAGAAGGAAGGCCCATTCTGTTTCTTTGAGGGAGCTCCAATCTTCGCTTCCACTTTGAGCATTTCTTGTGACTGGCAGCACAGAAGCTCAGCCTCTAGCATAGACCCGTTGCCTCCTGACCCAGACTCACACACGGCGCCACAGTGAGCTCCAGGCTTGTGGCTCGATGCTTCAGATTCCAGAACACAGGTAGACACTTTCCCACACCTGACTCTGTGGGCAGCCATCCCAAGACAATATTATAAATTCTTGTATATTTACATATCTTGCATTATATCTGTTTTCTAGTAATTGTGAGGAGCTGCCCCAGCCGCACCCTAAAATGGCGCCTATTTCCTGATTCCAGATGCTCTAGGCCGCGTAAACAACCTGGTAAAAATGATGTCTGCCTAGATACCGATGACCCTAACCTATCAGCTTACACCTTTTGCTAAGATCTGATTGGCTACCCTACTGTTATAAAAGTGCTTGACCCT
>NW_004524658.1:5672919-5692575 GCF_000260255.1 Octodon degus
GGCAGAAGAGACTAGATAGTTGAGGGTGGTGGACCTTGTCAGGTCCGTGTGCGCTGTACATAATAAAGTTCGAGAGCTGAACCAACTGCGACAGCGTCTTTATTAATAACGGCTTCCCACAAGTAATCACTGGCTGACATGGAAATTTGTATTGGGAGTGGGGCTGTTGCTGTTACTGTGCCTGACCATGTGGTTCAGGAGCCTTTAGAAGTGGCTTGTGGGGAAAGGCTGGAATGGTTTAGAGATGTCAACTGCCTAGGTTGATTTTCTCTTGTTGCTAAGACAAAATGCCTGTACCCCAACATTAAGGAAAGATTTATTTAGATCACCATTTATGGAGGTTTTAGTCTGTAATCAGCTGGCTCTAAGGCAGGATGACATGGCACAGGGGCAGCAGTGCCATGGTGGCAGATGGCAGAAGACATCAAAAGCAGGAAAAGTAGAAGAGGGAAAAGAAAACCTCTTTTCCACCTTTCTGTTGTAAGCAGGCTACCATCTGCCAAGGCTGGTGTAGCTCTCATGCAATCTCCATGACCTCCTCTTTCAAGGATGAGGATGTTTACAAAGCAAGTGCCCTGGCTCATTGCTTAGTTAACTTCCTAAACCGCTCAAGTTGACACAATGTAGCAGCCATTACATGGGTGAAGATCCAGCCTTTGTGTGCTTTGAGCTGTATGTCATGGGAGAGTTCAGAACTTTCCAAGCAGAGTACAGAAGATGAGACTACTTATAGAAATGCAGCAGGTAAAGACCAAGGTCTAGAGGTCTCAGCTAGGAACAAGGACTACATTGGCTGTTAGACTCCAGGTCATATGTGTTATGCTTTGACAGAAAATTTGTTTGCACATTTCTCACATCCAATAACTTTGCCTAAGACTAAAATTAAAGATGATAGATTAAGCTTGAGGGAGAAGTTCAAAGGCATTCAAGTGTTAAGACAGTGACATAGATACTTTTGAGGATTTTTAGCTCTGCTGAAAACCAAGATTAGAGAAGAATGATTTAAAACATTTTGAGTTTAGTAAAAAAGAACTCCCTGATAAAGTTGTGGATGGTAAAAATACAGAAGAGAATAACTTGGTTGCTTAAAAGAAAGAAGACAGCAGAAAAGGCAGCCTGAGGACATCACAAGAACTAGGAGGTCTCAACCATTTGTACACTCAAAATTGCAAAGGTGAAAAATTTTGCTATGAGAAGAAAACCCCAGGTTACCATGCTCAGAACAGCAGCTCCCAAGGGAATTTGTTTCTCAAGACTGGCTTCACATGCTCAGCAATCCCAGCACTTGATCATTATGTCCAAGAAAAGAAGAAACCACTCTACTGCTCCAGTTGTTGGCAAATTTTGGCATCATCCACATGGTGTTGGTTCTAGGTGCATGCAGAATGCAGGAGTTGGGTCAAGAAGGCTTCTGCCAGTATTTCAGAAGGCCTAGAAGACTGAGTGTGTCTCCATGAGATGGCAGTGAGCAGAGCTGTGAATGAAAAACTAAAGACACACTGGAGATGCTAGAAAGTTGAAGTAACAAATGTGGAACAACTAAGGAAAGCTGCAAGAAATGAGTAAAACTGGCCCAAGAGAGAAGCCATGAGAGCTGCAGCCACACTTAGTACCCTAGGGGAAAAGCCACCCAGGCCTTTTCCTGCCACAGATGTTGAACATCGAACTATAGGATTTCATGCTTTCCCTGATAGATTTTGGATTTGTGTTGCTCACATTTTTTTCTATCACCCTATATGTAGCTAAATGTCCCCCAAAGCCTTATGTGGTCAAAAGTCTCAATGGTGGCTGCATTCAAGTGTGTGATTCTGAGATTGAGGAAGTGATGCTGGGGTTAAGGATATGAGATTAATGTAGGTAGAACTAAACAGAAGGCAGATAAGACTGAAAGGATAAAAGTCACAGAGAAAAGGCAAGCTTGCTTCTGCTGCTTAACTGCTTTGCTGTCTTCTGCCTGCCCTGCTTTGCCATGGACCTCTGTGACACTGCTCAGCCATGTCACACTTCCTTAGAGCCAGCTGGCCACAGACAGAAATCCCTACAGGCTTAAACTGAAAGAAAACTTCCCCTCTTTAACTTTGGGGCTCAGGCGTTCCATCTTAGCAGTGAGAGAAATGTATAAGGCAAAAGACAAGGTGAGACTGTGGAACAGAGTGATGGAAACTAAAAATAGCATACAATCAAGTATAAGAATGACCCTAGATAGACAACAGGAAAATCCGAATAGAGTGTGATGATTAGGTGATAATGGAAACTGCAATTTCCTGATTCTGTATTATACATAAGTAAAAAAGTCCTGTCGTTTCTTAAAATACTCCAGTCATTCAATATACATGATGATAATATATTTATTTATGTTTACTGATACTTTATATTGATCCATTAATAGTGACGCAAACTGCATGGAGAGAAAAATAGGGAGAATGAAAGAGTAAAATTAGGAATAAAAGTAGGCCAAAATGTTAGCAAATTTATAAATATGGATAGAAGACACTCTGGTTTTGCAATGATTCTTGAAGTTTAAATCAGTTAAAAATAATACCTAAATATATATTATATGTGTATACTTAACCAAAATAGCTTGTTAATAAATAATAAACATTAATAGCAACAAATATTACACAGAAAAATAAATAAAGCTATTCTTTCCCACTAGTCCAGTGCATTAGCATCAAGAGAAAAGTATGCATAGTATCTTTCCTCTCAGGTACGCAGCCCAAAAGATAGTGTTGATTGGTGTGAGAGTAAGGGTGTGAAGAAGCCATCCTAATCCAACATCTTTTCATTGAAAACTCCTTTGCTTACACACTTCTCCATTTTCTTCTGCTTCACTTGTGCAGATTTTATGTAGGATTCTCTCCTCACTTGTCCTCTGCCCTGTCAAGCCTGAGCTGGGGAGAAAACCAACAAGTCCTGAAAAGCAGAGAAGAGTTTAATCTGAATGTTTATTCCCCAGGCTTCCTCTAGGATTGTTTGACTCCTGCTGGTGCCGGCCTTCATCACACAGCCCAAGCCCTTTAAGACGACCCTGTCTACAGAGACTTTCCTGCACACAGACCCCACTAGGTGCTTTCTTCCCAGCCATATCAGGTGTAATACCGGTCTCCAACCTTTGCTAATCCTAGATATCACAACATGCCCTAGGGTTTCTCTGTCCTACCTATATCAGTCAGTGTTTTACTAGAGGAACAGATATAATACAAGGAACAGATATAATAGAAGATGTATAAATGTACAAGAAATTACAACATTGGCTTACAATGGTCAGCCACAGCATTGGATGAGGAAGTATGCTGAGAGCGTCTGCACACAGGAGACTGAAGGATTCAGTTCAAGGTCTGGAGCTCACTACACTATTTGTGCAAGTCTATATCAGTCAGGCAGTGGGTCTGCAATGGAAGGCTGAAGAGTCTGTGATAGAAGGATAAAGAATCTACGACAGAAAGCTAAAGGATCCAAGGCAGAGACCAAAGAGTGTGCTGGGAGCCAGGAGATGATTTCCAAGCTGTCGGCAAAGACTGAAGTTTCTCCCAGGAAGTGGAACAAACTGTCTTTCCAATCCCCTTTATATATCCTCTAGGCGATGATTCACTCTAGGGCAGGCCCTCCATACCCTAGGGCAGGCCCTCCATACCCTAGAGCAGGGCCTCCACGCCCCAGAACATGGACTCACCAGCCAATCTAGCCAAGTTGACACAATGTATCACTATATTACCCAAACTCCATAACCACTATATTACCCAAACTCCATAAATATTTTATTTATCAATCTTAAAATTGCCCTTCTCATCCATCTGTGTTTTGCTGTGCTACTGAAGAAATGTGAACATCCTCAACAATTTCTAGTTGTAGTAAGACAGTGCAGTCATAGTTGAGGAAAATTAAGTGTGTGTCAAATTTATAAATAATTAGGCACACTGTTCCAGCTCTTTTTCATATATATCCTGTTAACATACACATACAACAATGCAAAATGACAACTATATGTTATAACTTTGTCTGAAAAATAAGATATTAGTGACTAAGTATTCATCAACAGAAGACAGTCTTATAATGAAATTTTGTGTAACCTTTAAAAGAATAAGATAGCCCTTTGTTTACAACATGGAATGCCATTTAAAATATAATATTAAATGAAAGTATAAGAAAATGTACTAGTATGTTTCATGTGTAAAATTTACATACATGTCTGCATGTCTATAAATAATATATGTATAAAGGGACATATACTCACCATATGTACATACATTTTATACACTATATATGAATGCATCTTCTTGACATGGATGGCTATAAATAGAGAAATAACTGAATATGGAGGATGAGCTGGAAGATATCACAGGTGAAAAAATATCAACCTTTACTTTGAAAACTGTGTTGTAACACATACATATATTATCTAATAACAAAATTACTAAAATTGAACTTTACCTACAGTATATCTAGGGGGATTTCATTTAGCACTTTTAGAGAAAGAGTGCTATAATTTAATGTTATGATCAATTTTAGTTCAGGCTGTTTTAATAAGAAAATTGCTGGTGCCCCAAAATTACAAACTTGTGGATGTGGGTGAGAGGTTGAAATTGATCTTTGATTATGGGTCTGTGTAAACAAATCTAATGATAAAGCTGAACCCTCTGAATTCAAGTTTGTGTTGTAATTCCCAATTTCCAACATGTTGCTGATACATCTTCAAGGATAGTTTTAACATATAATTGAACCCATGGTTTTCTTCTCTAAATGTACATGGTCTCGCTGTGCAGCTCAGACTCCTAGTGATCCTCCTGTTTTCAGCTTCCATAATGGTGAGATTACTACCACACCCAGTCTTGGTGGCTGGCTCAGTGCACCCTGGGGGTGCTGGCATGGCATGTGGTGCCAAGGGTCTATCCCTGGTCACTGTGTTTGCCTAAGCAAATGCTTAGTCCGCTGAGCTATCTTGCCAGCCCCTCACTGAACTTATGTTAAAGTCATGGTGAACACAGGAGGGTTAAAAATATCTACTGACTGCTGTGCCATGCCGGCCCCACCCCCAGGGCATGCTGAGACAACAACTGAGACTGGACATTGTGGCATGCACCTGTAATCCTAGCTTTTGGGAGGCTGTAAGCAGGTGGATCACTATGAGTCCGATCTGGTAGTGAGACCCTGAACACCCTATAAACACTTTCCTAAAATACAAAAAGAAAAAGAAAAAGAAAAGAAAAAGAAAAAGAAATCTAATGAATGAGACACTGAGCTAAGAGATATTTGAAGCCTAGAAGAAGAGAGACATAACAGGAAAAGCCATCGATTCCAGGCAGAACACAGACTGATAGTCAGCTTTGGCATGCTGAGGAAAAGAGATCAGAGAGTGGCGCAGTAATAAGAAGAGCAGTTACTGAGGACTGAGGATGTCAGTGTGATCACGGTAGTGTGATGGAGTTCCAGAGTCGAGCACAGTGGCATTCTGGCTGGGCATTAACCTAATAGAAACTTAGCAAGTGAGTACCGTCCAAGTGGATAGGCCCTGCCATGCAGGACTCAGGTGCCCAAGCACACCCTCTAATGGCAATGAGATCACACTGACAGCCTCCTGCCACCTTCTGCCACCATTTTTTCCTGAAGGAAGTATCCTATAACTATGTATTGATTGCTTCAACAGTGAGCAGACAGGCATACAAGAAAAGCTGCAGTGGGCCTCGGGTCAGAGGTAGGCTGCATCTGTGTTTCCTGCACAAGGGCTAACCTGAGCGGAAAACATGAAATGAGACTGTGCATAAGAATACACAGGATGTGGCCTTGCCTACTACACCCCAGTTCCTCCTGTGACACTGTTTTGACCCATTTCACTGTTAACAAGCCACAAAAACACAAATCAGGTTAATACTCACTTTAAATCCTTGCAGAGATAGAAATCTGTCATCCTCTCCCCTTCCCTCTCACCTTTAAATATCATTTTCTGGTTTCCAATAGCTTTTTTTTTTTTTTTTTGGTCAAAAAACATCTCTATGTTTACCTTAGATTCAGGGAGTAAAAGCAAAAGCAAGCACGTCTCCCAGGAATTACAATCAAAGCAGAGGCACTAAAAATAGCTGGGTGCCTTATCTCAACCTTCTCCCTTTCATTTAGAGACCTATCCCGAAAATCTACTGCCTAAAGGGATGTAACAGTTCAAACCATCCAGTGCTTCAGCAAAAACTGCTTTTTGATCTGTGAGTGCCACTTTCTTTTTTTTCAAAAATTTTATAGGCTTATTTTCCTCATGACAGTTTCATTGCACTTGTTGGGTTGTAAACCATGTAAAGCTCAGCAATAAAATGACTGTGATCTGTACAAGTAATAGCAAGCGTGTCTCATAAACAAGATAAGTTGTGCCTTGCCAATATTGCTCCACTTCATAAATAGGAACCCAAGTCTGTTTTGTGTTTTCTAGATCAGTAGCATAGTTTTATTTTAATTAAACACAACATATAAAATATTCATTTATGAAACAAACATCATTGTTTCTAAAAGATTATATTAAATTAAATTATGCTGCTCTTCTCATAAAGCCATGCACAAAAGAACCATTCTGAATTTTAAGTGGATTGATACAGTTCAAGTATCCATCAATAAAAACTATATTAGGAACACAAGAATGCTACCCATGAATAAATGAACTATTTATATTTCCTGATAATGTAAGTGCTTATATGAACTCATTCCAATTTCTAAACACCAGGCATTTCAGCTGTGTAGTAATTAAGAAACTATAATATCTACAGAGAACAGGTAGATGCTGCCAGAGCCATTTTATACAGCAGATTGTAAGCATTTCACTTTATCAGTGACATAATTCATTGTCACATTTTTATTAGATCAGATCTAGAAGACTTGGATAAGCCGAACAAAGCACCTTTGAAGGTGAATCCTGCACTGTGTAAAAGGACAAGCACAGGGGTAGAAATGAGGCATCTAAGCTCTGTTCTTAGTTCTGCTAATGACATCTAAACCCACTGCCCTGTGATCAGAGGAAACCACACTAAATTATTCTTTAAATTATAGTCTCTCAAATAGAAGGGGACCCAGATTTTGTGAGCTGTGATGGATACAAATTGGGAGGATGGAAAGAAATAACATTGCAGATTCAACATAGATATATATTTTTTTCTTTTTGTTTTTTGTTTTTGCAGAACTGGGGATTGAACTCAGACCCTTGCGCTTGCCAGGCAAGCGTTTATTCTACTGAGCCACCTCCCCGGCCCCTCAACATAGATATGAAAGTGAACATTTACTTTAAATTTAAAAATCCAGCAAGTACAGGCATGAGGGGGGAGGGGCTGAACCCTGGGCAGGGAATTCTCCCTGAGCTATATTCCTAGACCTCATACAGTGGCTTGTTCCATTGCCCAGTCAGGGTTAGACCTATTAGGTTTGATACCTGTTTGGAGAAATCTCCAGAAGAGCATACACAGTTGTACCAAGCTGTTTACCTGCACAGGCAGTCTACAAATCCTTGTTCTTAGAGAGTCAGGACAAATGAGACCCCTCAATCTTAAGCCTCATTAACTTCACATAATGCTTAATATTGCTCCCAAATGACCAGAAACCCTATACATATTATTAACTACAAAGATTTTATCCAAATTCTAAATTTAGGCTTCTGCCACCTGCTCTATGACAATTATGCTAATCCATTATGTTTGTTAATTTCTTTGTCACCATGCTTACAGTACTATAAGTACCAAAGCCTATCTTGATAGTGTATCATTGTTGCAAGCATTTCTTTCCATTGAGAAAAAATTAAAGATATGAATTTTCTTATTGTCATGGTAACATAATTGTCCTTTACTACTAAGTAGATTGTCCTAAAAATTAGCTAGTTGATCTCCCAACTAAAAGAAAACCTCAGAATATTGAAGGAGTAGAATATCTTACTCTACAAATCATCTTCCCAAGTCAATTCAAGGTACAATTCAACTTCTCATTTCTATGAATATGAAAAATGAAAAATATTATCTTGAATTCAAGTTATTAAAAATTAAAAGTTTGAAAGGAACTTTCAAAAGTGATGCTTTCCTTTTCTGGGATGCACTGGATCTAGGAACTTTTTAAGTTAAAAACTATTTCTTTTGAAATACACCATTTTGAAAATAGCTGTTTCAAACATTCTGTGTAAACCCAGTTATAAATTGCATTTACACATAAAACAATATAAATTCCATTTACACAAAAACTCATACCTCACGTAAAAATTTAAACTTTACTAAGCATTTATCTTGGGCTAACACACTTTTGGAGGGGATTTTTTAAGGCCCAGTGGGGAAAAAGAGAGAAATAAAAAAGATCTCGATCAAGGATTTTTCCTCAACTATCACAATTTCAATATCTCCTCTGCATGGAATTTTCAATGCAGCAAAGAGTATTATCAACAGGCTTTAAGAAAGCGCTATGCTTCCTTGCTCGTTTGATCATTTGATAGTTTTGGGGTGAGGTATATTTGTTTTAAAATTACAAATAATCATAGCATTTGCATTTCCATAGTTGGCCTTCAGCTTCCAGATAGCAACCTACGATTCTTGATTTGATATGAGCACTGAAGCCTTTGGGGCCTAGACAGGAAGGAGTTAGTGAGATATTGTTGCGTCTCTCTGTGTAACATGCACAGAATATGGCACTGGAAAAGCAGAAATAATAGAAGGGTTGGCACAGAGGGAAAACTGCAATCCAACAGAGGTGAATGTCCATTAATGAAAGATAGCCCAAGGCTGAGGCAGGAAGATCAAAAGTTCCATCCCAGCATGGGCAACTTGGTGACTTGAGATCCTGCCTCAAATAGAAAAAAAATTAAAACTAATTTTAAAGGAAATTAGGGAGATTCCCATGAGTTCAACCCCCAATTCTGGAAAAAATGTTACATATATCATTGTGAAGTTCTTGGTGACACATCACCTAGCCGACAAAACTATGGTAGTCAAAACAAAGTAGCAGACGTAGAGATGAATGGAAGCAAATGGAGGCTCAGCAATTCTACCTTGTGTACAGCCAGCTGATTGGTGATAAAGGTGCCAAACATATACACTTGAGAGAGGACGAATGATGATTGAATACATGGTGCTGGGAGAACCAAGCATTATATTTAGAAGATTGAAACTTGACCTTTATCCCTCACCAATACAAAATCCACTCAAAAGGGTAAAAAACCTAAATGTTAAGGCTTTAACCTAAAAAACTACTAGAAAAAAACATAGAGAAAATAGTACATCAGCGTAGTATTCCACATTCGCTATAAGACTTTAATATAGGATATATTTATTTGGATAAGACTGCGCAAATCACAAAACCAAAACAGATAAATGGGATTATTTCAAACTATGCAATTTTGATTATCCTCAAATTCTGTGTGCATTTTCCAGAGGCATAAAAGAATATCTGCCTCCAAACTGAGTCAGGGACGGAGCAACTCAATCAAGGTCAGCTTTGCAAGTAAGGGAGTTTACAAGGGGTTACTTTCCTAGCATTGGATGACATACTGGTTTATTGGTACTAATTAAAATAACAGAAGGGGACTTGGGAAAAGCTGCACATATTCCACTCCCACACTGTCCTTAAAAGGAAACCCCACCCACCTCAGAAAGCACTGTCCAGCCACAGCGATTGCTAACCTCCTTCTGCAGCAGTAGCACCTGATGGCAGCAGTGGTGGAGCCTGCAGACTCCTGAATGGTGGGGTGGGGAAGGTGACAGGAGGAAGTGAGGTCAGCTAGGTTTGGGAGGACAATTTTGACTACACTGGAAAACAGAAACAGATACTCCACATGATCCAGCTGTGTCACTTGTGGGGCCTATTAGTGCCTATATTTAAAAGAAATACTTCACTAGGGCATGGCTTAGATGAGGGCTGTATTTATTTTTTTGTATTGAACATGCACAGATTCCTTTTTTTTTAATTATCACTATTTCTTAGACAATGTAGCATAACAGCATTTTATATAGCATTTAACTGATGAGATACTCTAGGTAATCCAGACATGATTTTAAGCATGTGAGAAAATGAGTACAGGTTACTTGTAAATAGTAGGTTCTTTCATATCAAGGATTTGCAAATGCTCAGTTTTGGTAACTGTAGTTATCCTGGCACAAGTCCCTTGGATACCTAGAAACAATGGTAGCTGCCTAGCGGAGCACAAACAGTAATAAAAATGTATGAGCAGGTGCTGATTTGGAGGCAAAACTGAAAGCTGTATTTGGTTCCCAGTTGCTCTGTCTCTCTCCTTCCTGACCACAGGAAGGGGAGCAATTCCTACACCACGTACTGCCATGCACTCCCACTATACCGCTCTGCCCCACCACATACCCAGAGCTGATGAAAGCCAAAGACCATGGACAGAAATGACTGAAAACATAAGCAAAGCACACATTTTCTCCTTTAAGTTGATTTTGTCATAGCAATAAAAAGCTGATTAACACTTGGGTAAATAACTCACCAATGCGATGTTCGCATAAGCAAAAGATGCCTGCATGCCTGTGTTCACTGAAGCATGCATCACAATAGCAAAGTTATGAAATCAACCCAGACACCCAACAGTGATCAAGTGAAATATGTGCACAGTGCAATCTTATTCAGCCATTTCAAAAATATGTACTTAGCAGCAAACTGAATGGAACTGGAAGAAATTTTAAGTGAAATAAGTAAGGCAAAGAAAATTAAGTACCACATGTCCTCTGCCATATAGTAGTTATCTAAAATAAATGTTGATCTGAATGTATAGTATGATTATTAGAGATTGTGAAGGGAAGGCAGATGGAAGGACACTGGATGACAGATATTCAAACACAATGAGGTTCAAATATGTTCTTGTATCTTACAAGACAGTGTATAGTTCATCATAACCTACCATGTATTTTATGATTAACTAGAAATGAAGACCTTACAGACTCTAAACATAGAGTCAGAAAGAGAGAGAAATCTTAACTCCCTAAATAAGTACATATTCTGTACATATTTTGAAACATCATATTCAGTCTCATAAATGTGCACAATTATTGCTTATTATACTTTTAACATTTCAATAAATACTTTTTAGAAAAACAAAAGAAAAAAGTACTTAGCAACAAAAAGATCAAAAAGGGTCTTCATGCTTTGAATTGTTTATATTCAAATGTTAAATTATATTCTTCATACAGACTATGAGGTTAATTCCTTCATCTCAGCTCACATCTACATATGGCTGCATAGATTATATTTCATACCTCCACTGGAATGGAGAAAACAGTAGTCACTGCAAGTTAGAAGAAAGTAAAACTGAAGTTTTAGCAAGAAACTGGAAATAGATTTGATTGGGATACTATATGCAGCTCAGAGTTTAGAAATCTTTAGAAAGGTATTTCATCTGCATCTCAAAGAGTCTGAGAGGTCATTTTGTTTTCCAAAAATGGCTGCAGTGCTCTATCCTGTCTCACCCACTATTCATAGGGTGTGACATTGACATTCCTCTGTTGAGAGATACAGATCTTGGTTCTCTCTCCTTGAATATGCACCAATCTATTGGTTATTTTCTAACAAACAGAATGCTGAAGAAATGACAGTATGTGACTTCCATGCTATGCCATTAAAGACAACACAGTTTTCTTTGGGGCAGTTATTGTTAGAATCCCCCTGCCATGATAAGTGAAAGCCCAAGCTATGTATGGAGGCAACAGATGCATGTTCCAGCTGATATCTTCAGCTTAGGACTCGGGTAAAAGCCAAGACAGACCACTGGCCACGTGTGTGGGAACACAGATAATTTGACACCTGCCCTCACGTTAAGTCCAAGTAGGCTCCATTCAAGGAAGAACACCTGCTTGGCTCTTCTGTTGCAACATCTCCATGTTCCTGACCCATGCAATCTACAAGAATAACAAGTGGTAGTTTACATTCTTATGTTTTAAAGTAATATTTTGTCCAGCCACAGACCCTTGAGGTGAACGACATTAGATTTTTCTCTTCTGGTCAGATAACCTTACTGAATAACTTTTTCCTATCTCCAGAGATACCAAAATGAATTTGCAAAATGACGTAATGTTGGGCATTAGAAAATAAGGGTGCTGCCCCTTGAGACATACAATATTAATAATCTTTTTAAAAGTGAGGCACTGGAAGCACAGCAAGCAGTGGAGAGTGGGTGGAGAGGTGGGAGGGAACTATAATTTTATCTGTATTTATATATTCATTTAACAAATATTTAATTAAGACAAAGAAGAAAACAGATATTTTTAATTGCCTTTACTTATTTGTTTCTCTGATATAATTGCTTTTTAAGTAAAATTTTAAGGAGAAAAATGTTGAGTAATTTGGTTAAATTAAATATATTTAAGCATATTTATGTAATCATGTATGTGACGATTACATATATATACATATATAATTCAAAGAATTTTTAATTTTTAAGAAATAAAACAATTAGAACGATATGAAAAAGTGACTTTAATGCATAAGATTCAACACAGAAATTATCACAGAATCATTAAAAATCCGGGAAAAAAGCTCAGCATGCCCTGGTTCTTGGCCCACCCTAGTGCCTGTGGAAATCAGTACAAAGGGACAGAAAAAACACACGATGGAGCCGCTTAACATACCTGTGCGTGAAGGAGCAAAGTGGAGTTCCCAGGGCCTCCACCTCCTGGAAGGGCGTTGTATTAAACCGCTATGTCACCAGAATCAAGGGACTGTCCATTTGAGTACATTAAGTCTTAGCTCTGAAATCTGACAAGCATTTCCACACACAAAAATGAAGCGATGAAGATCGATTCATATAAAGTGTTCTCTTCTCCTGAGAAATGAAGACTTTCACATCCTCAAGATTGTTCAGATTTGTAGCAAAATCCACTCCAGTTTAGCATCTAAAAGGAAAATTTTTCCTTTAACATATCTAGCAGAAGGCAAATAAAAAGAGACTGCAGGGCCGGCCAAATGGCTCTGCAGACTAAAGCACCTGCTTACGCTGAACGCTGCCAGTGTTTGATCCCCAGCATGCCATGACAGCCCCGATCCCAAGGCACGCTGAGACAGCAATTGAGACTGGGCGTGGTGGCGCATGCCTGTAATACCAGCTCTTAGGAGGCTGAAAACAGGAGAATCACTACAAGTCTGATCTACGTAGTGAGATCCTGTAGACCCTGTAGAGCCTGTACCAAATACAAAATAATTAATTAAGACTGCATGCCTTTCATATAAGTGGGAATATCTGACCTGAATATATCAATTTCACATTGAAGAAGTAAAGAGACAAATAATAATACTGCAATAAGGGCCTGTAAAACAGTCAATTATCTAGAGAGCATGAAAAAGTATTTTACTTACAAGCTTTTATACAATAAAAATATAAATTTAATGACAAAATTTGGAAAGTATAAATAAATAGAAAGAGTAAACTTCGTCTTTTACCCCCACAAAAGAACTTTTACCACTTTTAGAGCACTTATCTCGGCTGCACTAATGTAAAGGAAGAGGAATGATCTCAAGATGTTTGAGAAAATATAGATTACAGTATACAAGAAAAATGACTGTATAGGCTAGTATATTATAAAGAAGTGCCCAAATATTAGAAGATATGAGAAACACAATGCATAATGAATTTTTCAATTTCAGTTAATGAAAAAGTGAATAGTATTTAAAATGGAATTTGTAGGCACTGAAGCCTGCATAAAATTTTATCAAAATTATATAGAACTGAAAGAAAACATCTACACAGTTTCAAAAACTATATAAATTTTAAAAAATAAATGCAAAATCAGTAAAGATAATGTTTGACCAAGGTGGAGCAAAATGGACCAGATGCCCCCTTTCATGAGAAATACACAAAAGCCAGAGAAGGGGGGAGACTAAAACAATGGTTTGTGAAGTCCTCTACATTAGCACCAGGGGGAAGCCATCGCTGACAGCTGAACTGCTCCCAGAAAGGAATCGATGTGGGCAGTGCTCCACACCCTTGGTTTCCCCACCTACAGGCTCAGAGAGCAGATGGAGACTACTCAGGAAAAATATTACATCAGTAGTGAATATGGACAAACACTTTGCTCTTGTGTATCCAGAACATTCGCATTAATCCCTACACAATATGATATAACAACTATTTAATGTTGCAGCACTGATATTGTTTTAGCCATTAGAAGTATTCCAGAGATCATTTAAAGTAAACAAGAAGATGTGCATCCGTTCGACGCCATTTTGTTAGGTTGTCTGAGCGTTCTTGGACTGGGTGTCTGTGTGCTTGCCTTGACACCAATTGCCCATGGGGGAGATGTCGACCCAAGGAGGTAAAACCTCGGCTGGAGAAACCAGTTCAAGAGATCTACCATCCACTATGGTAATTACAATTAGTAATGTATATTAAAATACTGCTCGAGACAGTAGATTTTAAAATTTCTTACCACAAAAAATGAAGTAGTTTGTATGCTAACTATATTGATTTTCCTATTCCAGAACATACACTAATATCAAAATATGCTCTATACCTTGGATATATACGATTCCCATCAATACTTTAAAAACTTAGCATCAGGGGTTAGAGATTCAGCTCAGTGAAACAGTGTCTGCCTGGCAAGTATGAAGACATGAGTTCAATTCCTGGAACCAAAAAAATAAATAAATAAAATTAAATAATGATAAATAAGGGGTTAAAAACATCAATGTACAAACCAAGAAACCAGAAGTGAAATATACTTCTCTGATATGGATTGTATTTACAATTCTGAGTTCATTTCCCTAATTAAAAGTCAAAGATTTACATAAACTTAAATATGCACCTTAATTCTATCCACATCTATATCTAAAATTCCTAAAAATATCTCAGATTATTTTAAAAGCCAGGTGCAGTTGGTGCAAGATGGTACCAGCGAGCCAGACAGTGAGGTGGCAGACTAGGGGTTTGGGGATGCAAAGTGAAGGGAAGCATTCACAAGGGACAAGGCTTTGTATGTCAGAGAAAATGGAAGATTCAGCAAAATTATAAGAAATTGCAATGGAAGAAAAAGAAGGCTAGAACACTACAGGAGTCCCAGTTCACAGATTAGCCCCTAGATCACTTGAAACATCTCTATTTAGCTGAAGAAGAAAGACTCAAGAAGCAACTAAAATAAACTGACCAAACTTTGCCTTAAGAACAGTGTAGAGTCGATGACGCTTTGTCTGAAGACCAGGATTACCTGCTTCAGCCAGAAGAACAATGTAGCAAAATAATACTTCATGACAAAGCACGGAAGGAGACCTAGTCCTTTTGAGATGCAACAGTGAAAATTAATGAAGTTCATTTTAAGAACTCGTTAAGTGGCTACTATATGCATGGTCTGCTTTAAGAAACCTTCTCTAAGGATCTTAGAGAGTTAGTAGTAAACAATGTCATAAAGTGAAAGTAATTAGTGATTCATACAAAACAAAAAATTCAAGGAATGCCGCTGTAAAAGCACAATTGAGATCCTTTCCTTCAGAGATTAGGATTAGTACAGATGAGCCAGGAAGGCATATTTTAGTAAACGTCTCTAGTCACTATTATGATTGGTCTTCAGGCCATAACTTCAGGAAAGTTTTGTTTGAAGAAATCACAAAATGTCATGTGTGAAATGGTACTTGGTAAAGGTCTTCAAGGTAATAAAAAAGATTACATTGAACATAGCAAAATAGAAAATTAAAAGGGGAAAAACAGCTCAGGTGAATTGAAATACCTTAAAATTACAAATAAAATGAGAGATTTTACTGTTGAAAGAAATAATAGCCAAAGATATATAATTTATCTGTAATGAAGAAGAAAACGAACTTTTAGTATATAACCTACAATTCAGTTAAAATTCAAATGTAAATAAATACATGAATATATTCATTTTATTAGAAAGATTTACAAGAAAATTTCGAGAAAATCATCACAAAGTGCTATACCAGAGAAAAAGTTGATATATGCAATCTAATAATGGCAAAGGGAAAATTAAACAAAAAATTAAACAAAAAAAATTGAGAAAAAAACAAACAAAATAGAATAGACGATTAGAGAAACGGAAAAGAAGATGGATAGAAAGAAAAAGAACGGCATCAGAAGAAATAAAGGCTTTTGAAGAAATACAATAATTCTAGGAGTCTTATATATTTCAAATTTTGGCTGAAGAAGCAGACAGAGGTCAATTACAGTGAAGATATAAAAATATAAGCACTTATATTTTAAAATATAAACATTTATATTTGATAAAAAACAATTATATTTAATTAATATGATTAAAGTTGAGTGATCAAAAATGTTATTAAAAACAAAATGTCTTTTTACTAGTTTAATGGTGTAATCACAATTCTTTTCTTACATCTAAATATACAGAAGACATCTATATGTTCTAAAAAGCACAATACAGTTTATGTTTTCTTCAAACATTATAACCTAAAAATCGGTCATTTTAGAGCCAGCCAGATAGCTCAGCAAATTAAAGCACCTGCCTAGGCAGACCCCAGAGCCAGGGGTTGGATCCCGGTCTGCTGTCCTGGCCCTGCCCCTGGGGGCAAGCTGAGAGGGTGATTAAGACTGGGCATGCACACCTATAATCCCAGCGCTTGGGAGGCTGAAAAACAGGAAGGATCACTGCGAGTCCAATCTGTGGAGTGAGACCCTGTAGTCGCTGTAATAAATACTTTACAAAAAATCAGTCATTTTCAGTATCTTTATTAGATGGTTTTCAATCACAAAATAAATATTTTTGGAATTTTTTCTAAATGGCTACTATAAGATCTTTTCTATGTGATGTGCAGTAAGCAATATTCTAGCAGAGGAGAAAAAAATGATACACAAGCAAAAATTGTTTACATTATTTCAATATTTTTTGCTTTTTCTGAATGAAAGACTTTTGCCCTGGTTTACCCGAAAGACTCAGCATTCAACCTCTATTATTTGTCTTGGGTGAGCTTTATTGTGTTGTCCTTCAAAAATAAAACCTAAACACTGTTCAGTCAGGACACTGAAATCTTTAAGATCGAAATGAATCCCAATAATGTTTCTCTTCTGTTCGTGTTTTTTTTCCAGCCTTGTCTAGAGTGAGAGATGAGTTAGAGGAGGTATGCTAATTACCAGGGGAGACTGGGAAGCCCTGACTTCCTCCTGATCCCCTCCTCCACTCCCGGAAGCGACCTAAGGGCAGGCTGTCCTGTGACAACCAGAGCGCAGAGGCCAGGCAGAGTGCAGAATACCCCTGGGGCTTTAGGTCCCCTCCATCACCTTTGATTTCTGGGTAGAGTAGGAGGAATTCAAACTATGACAAGAATCTCACCGATGAAGTATTTATGCAGTGGTCAAGGTGACCCAGCCTGTGAAATGACCACCCAAGCCACAGCCAGAAGAGGGAGACAACAGCCTATTTGACAACAGGCAGAATCTTTGTAGAGGAGAAGTTTCAGCTCAGCACAGTGGCATAGGAACACTGCTCAAGCCAAAAGGCCAGTTCCTGAAATTCAAAACTATAGCCTTCAGTAGCACTTGCTTCGGTTAGACTTGCTTTTCAAATCTATCGCTATAAAACTTCATGTGGAATTAAGCTCTTTTTTCATTTCAGAGAATCTTAAGAACAAAAGAACCATCCCTATTTCCTCCCTTTTGATCTAAGTAGTTGCTTTACTTTGGTAGATATTACATTGAAGTGAGGCTATAAGAGGTTGTGTGAAAAGACTAAATCATTTCTGGGAACTGGTATTTTTCTCATGGAAAGTAAAGTGTAAGATAAATTGAGAGAGGAGAGAAACAATATTTTTTTTCTTCCTTTCTATTGTGCTACTTTTGTAGATATAAAATGGATGGTGCACAGTTGAAAGTTTTGGCAATTGAAATCACAGAAGAAATCTATTTGGAAAATGAGGCAAGTAGAACCATGGCTGACACCTTATCTTTTGCTACAGGCATACAATCAAGTCTCTGCAACATTGAACATACTAACATCATTGAATAATTATCCACTATATCAATCATGTGTGTTTGATGGGGGGAAAAGTAGCAAAGAAAAGTAGCAGCAAAGGCAAGTGTACATAAAGAAATGTACTTGGCTGAATATCTATTCAATATCTTGAAGCTGAGCCATAAAAATAAACTGTAAGCATTCACAATTGATACTAAAATGACTTACTGTCTCTTTACCAATACAAACACTTTATTATTATTGCTTATTTCCACAAACACATGAGTTAGATCAACTAATAACATGGAACGTGCACTAGAGCTAAAGACCAAAGAGAAATTAATGTCTCCAGAGGGTAATAGCAGTTGATAAAATATGTTGGACTTAAATTGTTTTTCCCTCACTAAATTAATGAATCTCCACCAGTGAATGAAAACAGCTTTTCTATTTCTGAAGTGTGCAATCATGGTTGAATAGTTCAAATAATAAACCTATATTGTCATTTGAGATTTTCTAGTGTCAATTTAAATCATACTGATTATAAGGTTTATCAGTGCTCCGCACACCAGCTACTCTAAAAAACAAAATCAGTATCTGGCAATTGAGTTAGTTTTTAAAATTACAAAGCACTTTCACAGTTCATAGATCTTGCTAAAAACCTATGGCGTGATAAGATAGAAATAAACCCTTTTACATTTCAACTATGTAACTTTGAAGTTCACGGTTCAGTATGTAAAGTCCTTTCTGGACAGAAATATAAATAGGATTCACAAGTTAGTGATCATTCTTAGTGGCTGATAACTGCTGCATCTAAGCTAACATACATATAATGTCCATAAATTAGAAATAAAACTGAAGATGCTGGGCATAAGCATAAAGAAACAACACAGAACATCCATGCTGAAGTTTTACCAATTCAAACACAGAGCTTCTCTTTGATAATGAGGCTCGTTGATAATCCCTACCTTCATCCCATCTCATTCAGTAATGTGAGGAAACTACATACAGGCATGAATCCATTCGATCTACTCACTATAATTACAATTTAACATACTTGAATAACCATACTTGAAAAATTATAGCATGAGTTGGCTGAAAAAGAACTATACATTTTAGCACGCTTATATGACATAATCTTTAAAACATCCAATAAAAACCAATGAACTTTAAGAACAACTGTCCACTTGGTTCTAATGTTGTGGGCTTTTGGTACTTGATTTGGTCTCAATAAATGTTTGAAGTTGAGCCCAGAGCAAAAGTTTTCCTGATCCTAAGTCGTTTAATTTTCTCACTGACCCATCCCTTGCTTTCATTGGATTCATCACAGTCCATTATAGCCACATACTCATTTCCTCCATCCCATGTCTTTTTTTTATGTTTCTTATAGTTTTTAACAGGTAATACTCTAAAGATATTTGTGGATCTGTCAAATAGCTCAGTGGATTAAAGCACCTGCAAGCAGGCACAGGGGCCAGGGGTATGATCCCCTGGGGCCTGCCATGCAGACCCTGCCCCTGGGGCATGCTGAGACAGCGACACCACTGGGCATGGTGGCACATGCCTGTAATCCCAGCTCCTGGAAGGCTGTCAATAGGCAGTTTACTATGAATCTGATCTAGTAGTGAGACTCTGAACACCGTGTAAACCTTTCCGAAGAAGAAGAGGGAGAAGAAAGAGAAGAAGAAGAGAGTTTGTCACTGATGTATTTCTATTTCTTCTACCTAAAATAATATTCATCTATAAATATGAGTTGAATTCTGTAAAACATGTATTGAGGTCAAGCAGTATAGAAAAA
>NW_004524658.1:5692675-5751116 GCF_000260255.1 Octodon degus
TAACTTCTATATTCCATTCATGAAACACATTTAGACAGAAAAACATGGTTTGTTCTCCTGCTTCCAAAGAATACAAAGAATATCAAGGGGGTCATATGAGAAGCTGAATAACATATGAAATTAGTTTACTGCAAACCTAGCTCTCACAGCAACCTTTAAGCTTGGCCCCTCAAAGGGGGCAAAGGTTTCAACTTCTGCCGAAGCAGCACTGCCAGAGACTTGCAGAGTTTGTGCTAGGAGGGCTCGCTCCTGTGTTCTGACCCCCTGGGCTGCAGCACAGGCCTCTTATAATAATTACGCACTCAGGGCTTTCTGCAGAGATTTAGGATAATAAATACCATGATCTTTCCATGTTATTTTCATTACAACTCACTATTGCAAAAGTATTTAGGAAGGGTTTATTCTTATGCTGGAGACTGTGCTACTGCAGGAGAGCCATACATGGGGCTCAGCCTCAGTGACATCATAGTCGGACCTAGAAAACATGGTAGTCAACAAATGCTAATAATCTATGGGATAAAAGCGTAAATGCTGCATAACACAGATGACCGTATAGAAAGTTCAAGAGATCTGCTAACTCTAGTTAGAATGTATCATGTATCCAATAAAATAGTATTTTAATTACAAAAAATTAAACAAAATAAATCTGTTGGAGTTTCTTTCTAGAAACAGTTTAAAAAATAAATGTATCAGCTTTGCAAACATTAAGAATAATTTTCTATAAAAAACACTTTGTGTTTAACACATTTCTTCATAGTGAACTGATTGCTGTGAATATGATAATACCAAAAAGTTACAGGTGTAATTATTTAAATATAAAAATACTTGCTTTTATATGGGTTTTATATTCAATTTTTATTTACATATTATTATATATTATAATATTTACATGTATTATGTAGTATATTATTTATAGCAGGTGCTAAGCTACTTATTTTATTATTATTTCTTTATTTTATTTAAAGTCATATCAAGGACTGGCCAGATAGCTCAGCAAACTAAAGCATCTACTTAGGCAGAACACAGTGGCCAGGGTTCAATCCCCCAAGTGCCCTGCCGGCCCCACCCCCGGGGCACACTGAGACAGTGATTGAGACTGGGTGTGGTGGCACAAGCCTGTAATCCCAGCACATAGGAGGCTGAAAATAAGAGAATCACCACATCTGACTTACATAGTGAGGCCCTAAAGACCCTGTACTAAATACATAAAAAATAAAGTTGTATCACTATCACTCTGGTGGTTTGTCTACATTTATATTTTAAAAGGTATAAGATGAAGATTGAACAACTACATACATGCATACTGTCTCAGTTACCTTTTACTCATTGCTGGGACAAAATACTCAACACCCAAAATGAAGGAAGGAATGGTTTATTTAGGTCACGGTGTGTGGAGCTTTCAGTCCATACTCAGCTGGCTCCCAGGCAGTGCATGGCACACGGCAGAGGGCAGCAGTTCATGGCAGCAGAAAACAGCCAAGAGCAAAGGGAAGGGCAGCAGCTGCAGCTTCCAACAGTCTCTCTCCCCTCCTTATATTATAAACAAGCTACCCTAGGCTGGGGGTGTAGAGCTCACACAGTGTCCATGTCCTCCTCTTGCACAGGATGAGGATATTTATGAATTAAGAATCCTGGCTCTCCGGTGAGTCACTTAATTAACCTTTTAAACTTCTCAAGTTGACAAAATCCATCAGCCAGTACCCACACTTTACTTTCTCTGATCTGAGAACAATTGAGTAAAGTGAGTGGCCACTGTTACTGTGGGCATGCTATTCACCTACTGGGTCTGTACATGTAAAACCATAAAAGGAATTTTGAGAAAGATGAAGAAGCTAGAATCAGCACATTACTTCATTTCAGCAATATTACAGAGCTTTGTTATCCAATCTGCGATAGTCCTGACATAAAAACAAACACAATTATCAATGCAACAGAACAGAAAACCTAAAAATCAAGACCATGTAGTCTTTGACAAGGGAACTGATAATGCACAATAGCAAAAGGAGTTACTTCAGCAAACGATGTTAGTAAAACTGGATACCTGTGAGTAAATGTGTTTTTCATACATATACAAACACTGACTCAAAATTGCTTACAGATTTAAAACCATATAATCAAACTTAGATGTAACTAAGGTCTAACACTAGAAAATCCCTAAGAGAAAACACATGAGAAAAACCCTTTAATGCTGGCTTTGGTGATGATGTTTTTAGCTATGACATCGAAAAAGGGAACAAAAATGAGAATAAATAAGATTATATCAAACTAAACTTCACAACAAAGAGATCAACAAATGAAAGTACAACCACAGAATAAGAGAAAATATTTGCAAAAGATATACCTGAAAAAAACTTATATCCATAATATATAAAGAATGCATAGAAATCCATAGAAAACAAATGAACTAATTTTGAAATGATCAAATGTGTCAGATAAATACTTTTCTGAAAAAGGCATACAAATTGTTAAAAAGTATAAGAAAAAATTCTTAAGAAAGTCAGGGACATGGAAAGAAGGAAAGCCTAAATCACAAGGAATATAAATTGATTGAGTTTGTATCAAAACAGGATGAAGGGCTAGCGAGATAGCTTAGAGGACTAAGTGCCTGCTTAGGCAAGTGCAGGGACCTGGGTTTGATCTGGGCACCACCCGTAGGTGTGCTGAGCTGGCCACTGAGCCTGGGCATGGTGGTGCACACCTGTAATCCCAGCACAGGGGAGGCTGACAACAGCAGGGAGGATCACTAGATGTCCGAGCTGCATAGTGCGATCCTGTATCAAATACTTAAAAAAAAAAAAAAAAAAAAAAAAAAAGGATGATGTTTACAAAAACTAAAAATAGGTCTAAGCTGCAATCCAGTGTTGTGTAACATTTCTATTTCAATGGCTCTTTCCTGGCCCTTAAGAGATTTGTTCATGAGCACTATGCTCAGAAATGAAGAGAAACATTCTACAAATCTTTCAATTCTTTTTCTGAGCATTTTTCTGTTTTCAGATATTCCACATTGTGAACTGTAGTTATCATCATCTCCTGAGATTTTTGAGTTATAATCCCTCAAATTAGAGTGTTTGACAAGCTGCTTCTAGACTATATAAACAGTCTTAGTAGAATTTAGTTGAAATATTCATAAAACATCGTCAACAAAATGATTTTAATGGTCAGTTAACATTTCATCATGTTCAATTTATGAAATATTTCTAATATATATTTGTAGTTGATGTCTATAACAATTAACAAATTAGAATGACTTCATCTGGGGTTATATCATTGATCATTTCCCTCAGATAAATTAATAATTGAGATATTTTAATTCAAAAAGTTAACATCAGTAATGTCTTAAATACATATTGCCAATTCATTCTCTTGTAGATTAAGTTAGAATATGTTACAATTCTAGATGTAGTGGTAATTATAAATAAATTTAAAAAATTTTATGTCCATTATCTAGTTTAAGTGGAGCTGTCCAACATCTAAACAACACAATCCATTTCTGTATACTTGTTTTATTTATTTGTTTGTTTGTTTATGTATTTGGTACAGGGTCTGCAGGGTCTACAGGGTTTCACTACATAGATTAGACTGCTAGTGATTATCCTGTTTTCAGTCTCCCAAGTGCTGGGATTACAGGTGCATGCTACCATGCCCAGTCTCCATCACCCTCTCAGTATGCCCTTTTGGGCGGGCCCAGCATGGCATGCCAGGGATCAAACCTCTGGTCCCTGCATCTGCTTAAGCAGGCACTTTAATCCACTGAGCTAACTGTCCAGCCTTCATTTCTGTATACTTGTTTTAGAACAATAATTCCTGCATAAAATATATATTGCATGCTACACTGATATAAAGCAAATTTCTTCAGTTTACACCATATGTAAAAAAGTTCTGCATAAAAGATAGTCACTTAATTCCATAGTCTCTGTTACTGTTATGAGGCACAGCTTATGCATCCCTTAGTGCACCAAAGTGAGCTCTGAACAAAACCTACACATTGAGTTATTTCAGGTACTAGATAAACTTACAATTAAAGTTATTCTAATAATAGTCTAGCTAGAAAGCAGATAAAATAATATGAACTTCATAGTAAATATCTTTTGTATTTCTTTGCAATTCATAGAGCAATAACAACTAAGGTAAATTCAAATATTCTCAGCAATTAGCATACTGCCTGGTCCTTAATGTGTGCTCAGTATGTATTTGTTGAATGAATTAAAAGTCAGTTCAGGGAAAAATAAAATATCAATATTATATTACCTCCCATTAATGAAGAGCCTGTTTTGTGAGGTAGTCTAAGAATCAATATGAAATAATTTACTTTAGGATTTTGATGATTTCCAAAATGAGCTTTAAAAGTTTAAATTAGGTTGTATATCTGTTTCTCTGTCTTTGTCTCTAAAAGGCAATACCTCATTTTCCAAAAGAAGCCCACTTAACCTATTTTCCTTCAAAGGAATTAAGTATTCTTTAGACATCAGATTAATCACCATAGTTCATTTCTAATGCATGGTAACTGAATAAATGTGCATTCTCAGTAATATCCACAATTTTAATTTCTCTTATTACAAATGTTCATACAACATGAACATATTTTAGGCTGGTCAAAATCAACACCTCTATTAAACAGTATTTTCCACCAGTCAATATTTTTCTCATTCAAACATTTACTTTCAGCAATCCTAAAACTCCAGGGAGCTAAATATAGGCAACCTCAACTTGAAAAAATTCACAGCTAAAACTAACATATACTCTCTGCCAATCTGTGCACCAGCTGTGGATTAAAAATGTGCTGAAATGCAGAACATTTTGTCTGTTCAATGATCAAGTAGTCTCTTGCAACATACACAACTCTTCACTGAATGGGGTGAAGAAAAGGGATAGGAAGACAGAAGAATCTGAGTGGTTCTGAGGTGTCAGGGTGGTTCTGAAGTCCACTTTATATTTGCCACCTGGGTCTTTGAACAAAATTCTATATAAATATGAAAGAGGGGCAGGGGCAGTGAGAGCCATGGACTAAGACAGATTCTTGGAAGGAGAGTGTCCTTCTGACTTTTCCACATTACTTTCACGTTTGCTTCCTGTTTACATTCTGGCAAACATTTAAAAATATCGGTCCAAATGAGGTCGCATTTGCAGAGATTTAGAAATTCCATGTAATTGCATAGTTCTAGGGGAAAATGACAGATTTATTACAGGTGTATGCATCAGCCAAAGAGGTCATTTAATTTAAAAATGTGAATGCCTTTTTAAATAAATATACTCACTAATATGAATTATTCTATTGTTCATAACATGAAAGAGCTCAAATCTTTACTTCTAAAGTTCTATTGATATCAAATTCTTCACTTATTTGAATGACCTCAAAAACTACAGGGATCAGGTAGCATACATATCTTGTTTAGAAAAGATCAAATATTAACCTAGCCAACATAATACGGATCAACTGAAACAGCATCCCAAGAAAAAAATCTTAAAATTGTTGACTGTAAACTCATGATATTTTCTCAGTATTTTGTAGACTGGTCATATTTTAGAAGAAACTCTGACTATTTGCAGAAGATTTTGTTTTTCTTATTTAACTCCCTAAAGTATGAATTCTGTTGTCTTCTAACCATATGGCAAAAAAGAATAGTTGCTATCTAATGAAAGTATGTATTATTTAATTTTAATGAGTTTTAACTTAAATCCTCAGCCATGTTTTGATGAAGACAAAGTGCATGTGCCTTTGTCATCTTGTTAAATTTAAAATTATCATCCACTAAAAATGAAAATCTTAACACTAGATGAAAAAATAAATAAAAAATATTTCTATACATACATTGATGCTATTTGTAGTAAATTAGAATGCTTTTACATGTTTTCTCAATGAAAATAGGAGAAATAGTTTGTCTAATATATCTACTTTTAAAGTCTATAATTTCAAAGTCAGACATATGAAATATTACAGTAATCTGAGTAGTAACTTTCATATCTCAATGAATTTCTATTGTTCAAAAACCTCTTTTTATCTCACTGTGAACTTTACAACTATCTTTTTAAGATATAAAAAGATAAAAGTACTATTATTGAGTTTTAGATAAAAGATATTAAAAATTTTAACAATTTTAAAAGCCTAACATAAATTGTTTGTAAACTTTTTAAACTTCAAGCACACACACTCATAAATACTTACACATCCACTGAATTACAGTCAGATGGCCAAATGAAAAAGTTCCTAATTTTTCTGTATCTTTAAATTACAAAAATATGAAAACTGATTAATGCATTAAAATAAAATGACTAGGCAATCAAGTCAACTAAAAGAAGAACAAAGAAAAATGGATAAATAATTTCACTCAGAAAGTGTTTGTCTTTCTTTTCCTTATTCTAGCCACCACCCACCCCCAATCTAATCAGAACTCTAATGCAAATTTTACCCAAACAAAGGCACAAGACAGTGGAGAGCAGCAGGGCATAGGTTAAGGACCACTTCATTGCCAACTATAATCAGCCCATTTCAATTGACTTGTAGCAATGATTAGAGTGTTAGTCGCTGAGTTTTATACTTATTTCTTCCTACCAAGTGAAATGCTTTGCCCTTTATTAAGCTGTAAAAGTATACATTATGAAATATCCTGTGTCACAGCTACCATGTGTACTTCCACACTTTTCATAAACTGTGTATCATTCTTTTGAATGGAACCATGGCAGAAAGAAGACCAGGATGTCTTTCTTTGAACTTCCCCATAAAAACTCTCATGCAGTCACTGATGACATTTTTAATTTAAATTTTAAATCTCAATTGCACAAAAATCAAGGGTAAGCATTGTTGATTCTAGAGGATTTGCTTTGAAAATAAAAACGGGTAAAATACGGAGTTAAATTGGGGATTGTTTCTATTTTCTAGAGCTATGAAAGTCTCTTACTCTTTTCTTTTTTCATCTTATAGTACCTCATGGTGTTTTAAATCTTCACTAGATCCAAGATTCTGAAGGTTATTGAAGAAATGTCAGTGTTATCAGCATACAATTAAACACTTCCCACACCTTTATCAGTTATCAGCACTTCACATTGGATTCTTGTTTTTTCATTTTTTTCTTCTTTTTTTTTTTTTTAAAGCCTAATCATTTACCTGGCAGGAAATGAAATTGCATTGAAGGGGAAAGTATGACAAATAGGCTTTCTTGAGAGGAAGGAGGAGTCAGAGTACTTGGAAAAATAAAGAATGGAGAACAACCATAGGCCAACAGCAGGGAAGTAAACATGAGGAAGGGGTCATAATGGCTATTTTTTCCTGCTGTATGAAAACCTGCAGGTCTAGGGTCATCTTTGATTCAAGGGTAACCCTTGTAGTCTTCTAAGTAAACTAACACAGCCATCATCAGCTCCTTTACATGCTAACCAGATGCCAGCATCCACTCTGTCACACATGTAGGGAACTGCTTTAGGGGCTGTTAAAGGATTTCCATTTTTAAGGACTGTGAAACTTGGTATGAAGAGATGCCTAGCAGCTTAGTAACTCATGCTTCTGGGTGTGTCATTTGGAGTGTCCAGAAATCACTGGCATGCAATCCAGCAAAGGGATGGGGACTCACCTTGACAATGGTACCAACATCTGATAAACTTGCAGCCTAGATAGAATAAAAGGGAAGAAGAAAGAAGTCTGTCTATTTTTTAAAGAGCTCCTTTCTGTCCTGGCAGTTGCATTGTTTGCTACTGTCATCTCCTGCACATAGCAGATTCCAATTTGTTCAACCTTTCAGTGCTGATTCATAGCAGAACCTCTTCTGGAAGCTTCTGGTTCTTCAGTCTTGGTCTAATACATCAGGCTTTATCTCTTTCTATGGCTTCCAGCCTCTGGAACTGGAGAACTGCTGGATTCGCCTATTGAGCACACAGGTACTATGGACTCTTCCACCCCTGAAGTGTAAGCTTAACCAATGAATGTGCTAAACAGTGTACTTGGCCTGGCACATGTCCAGAGGAAGTGCCTTAAGCGTGCCATCTGCCTTAATTTCCTGCATGGAATCTGAAACCCACATCTTATCTTCCCTGACTGAGACAAAGAGAAAAACAAGAAATACCATATATTGTGAAAAATGAAAAGTGTGAGCAGATATTCAAGATCTTGGCTGAGCAAGGGTCACATCAGGGCCAAGAGCCCAATGGGGGGGCTATAAGTTATGTAGTCCCACAGGAGACCCAGATTTCCATTTCAGTGGACAAGAAACAGGAATGAGAAGAGTTACCAGCATGATCTGATTTCATTTTGATTTCTTGACACATTGAATGTTCCATTTTTATTTTTAATATTTACCTCTGTAAGTAATTCACATTCCAAAAAGAAGGCTTGAAAAACATACAGATGAAACTATACATCACCTGAGATTTTTACCACCTGCAGATAATCACTAATAACATTTCCATATATTTCCTCCCAATCTGTTCTCTTCCTCTCAATATATAGTTGTAGAAAAAAATATAAAGAGATGTTTTTGTCTCATATAGTACATGTGGTTGTACAACCCTTTTTATCACTCAATGGTTGTTACAAATATTTTTCTAGTAACCCACATTCTGTAGCAAGATTTGAAGGCAACAGCATGAAGTACAGTGTATGATATGGTACTAATATAACAGCAGCTGCTGTTGTATAAGAGCTCGTAGGCAAACGACATTCTCTAGCTCTTTCCAGCCCCTTTTGAACACTGGAATACACTGAAATGGTGCACTGCTGGGTTGAGCCACCATTTGGACACCACTACCACCTTCTAATTTAGAGTGTTACAGAGGCAGCGTCTCATGCCTCTGAGCCTGGGTGTACTGTATAAAGAAACATCTGGTGAACTGGCCTCAACCTTTGATCTGTACCTTCATCTGTCTGGCCACCTGTGCTTGAGTCACTCTCTACACCCCTATTTCCTCAGCTCCACCTAATCCTAATTTCCTCCCTGCTTGTCCTCATGGGTGAGATCCCAGCATATCTAGTTATGGAGCCTATTTGTGCCCTGAGAAGTATAAAGGGAGTATGTGCGCAGCAACGTCATGCATGTTGCTGTCTTGCCTGGTGGCCCCTCAGTGGGTATGTGGAGCTTAATATGACCATACCTGGGTTCCCCACCAAGGGTAAGGAGGGAAACCTTTATGGACTTTTCTTTTACTCATTCAACATGTATTTTTAAGGCACTTAGCTATGCACCAATTGGCACGTGACACAATCCTTATTGTTAGGAAGCATACTTTCCAGTTAAAGAGATTGGAAAAAAAAATGAAGACAAATATAATCAGTAGTAGTATAAAATGTCACCATATGAATAAAAAATCAGTTGAGATAAGATATTTAGGGGACCAACTTTAAAAAGAATAGTCAGAAAATACTAACCTGTGAAGATTTCCAGCACATAAAGGAGATTTCTTTTTCTGGGACATTAAAGAATTAAATCCACCCCCTTACAGTCTTCTAAAGCACCTAATACATTACTGACTAGGATCCCTATTGGTTTGCAATTTCTGTCTCACACTTTTCCCTGTCCCACCCATGTCTAATCTATTTAATGTTCCCTCTCATTAAAGTCTGTCTGTTGCCACCTTACTCAAATTGCTTGAATATTCTGTACTGAATGAGTTAAAGGATGGAACGTGAGAAAATGCATTTTCCTTTCTAGTTTGCACCAGTTCAATACATAAATTATGCCTTTGATCCTGGCAACTCTCCGGCAACTAAAAAGATGTTTGAAATGAGAAAACAGGAAATGCCACAGAGAAATATGTCTCTTTGTTTCTTTGGAGAAAAACCTTCTCGTGAGAGGTGCCCAGCAGAACATGGTGAAATATGCTAGAGTTTAAGTGCCAGCCAAACCTTGCAATTGAATTCCAGTTCTGTCTCTTATTCACTGTGATGATTTAAGATAAATTTCCTTACCACATCAAGCTCAATTTCTTCATCTCTAAAAGTAGAATATAATATACTTTGCAATATAATTCTAAACATTCAAAATAATATATTTAAAGTGCTTATCGCAATGCCTACATACAATATTACTTGGCAAATAGCTATTGTCATTAGCTCTTAACAACCTTGTAATGTATGAACAGTTGTCCCAGTTTATCTGTATATCATCCTCATATTATGCCAGGCAAGCTCAGGAAGACTAAGTAACATGTCCAACAGTAGAGTCAAGATGATATTTGAGCTTCAGAATTTCACCCTTAACTCTTTAGTACACTACAAGAGAATTGAACACAAAACAACATCTATTAGTAGATTCCATAATCAGCATTCCAGGTGCAAGGCCATTTAAAGCAATACAGTACTTGGCAGATGGAAGGTTATGTGATGCCAGGATGTGCTTTAAAATATAAAACCATGGTTGAGTGAAACTAGGAGGACTGATTTGCTTATAGCTGTCATAATGGGCAAGATTGAGCTCAAGAGATGGCACAAAAGCAGGAAGAGTAAGGAAAGGAGAAGACAGTGTATTAGAAGGTGGTGAGAAGAAAGTACTACAGAGGACACTAAAGGACTACAAACAAGCACACAATACAGATGAAAGAAACTAACTCCCTGCATTTCATAAATATGTTGAAATCATACTTGGACTAGAACTAAGACACAGATGAGCTTGAGGAAGTCTTTTGGCATGGGACTGTACGCAACTAAGAGTGGCTGATGGTCCAGTTCCTGCAGCATAATACATTGAGCTCCAGTCCATGCTAGAGGTCCAAGTCTAGGTAATGAGTCTTCAGGGATAGAAATCTTTCTTGCCTATTGAGAATTCAAAAAAGCGGAATTACAGTAGAAAATCTATTAGAGAAGAAATAGGGAGAATCCAGGCATTGATCAATAGATAAGACTCCAAGGTATTCACCTGGCTTTGAAATTGATCTGACAGTTTGCAGATGCAGAATTCCAATAGTATGAGAATGAAAGATGGGTATGCTTGGCAAAGGTGCACATCTGTGTGTGCTGTAGGGGGACTAGGATAGCGGGGGCAGAGCCAAGTTTCCCTCTACAGTGCTTGCTAAGAAAGTGGAATCATTGCATGGAAATAGCAGGGCTCTTTTCTAGGTAGTGATCTGCTGTTGATAATGAAGACATCGCCCATCTGTATCATTGTTCTTACATTTTTCGCCTGCTACTGCTTTCTCCTGATGGGTTAGTTATCGAAGCCTTTTGATACAGCAACCCTCTCTGCTAATTTGTCCTCAGATGACCCTTGATCTTTCTGATGTGAGTCTCTTCCAACTGACTTCAGAAACTAGTCAATGTGGCCTGATACTTCTGTGATCTGTTTCTGATATAGCAACAACTACATCCTTCTAGAGTCCTACGTCCTCTACCTCTGTCCTAAAATCAACTACTTCAAACAATCAAGAATTCCTCATTTCATTCTGAAGAGAATTTGTACCACAATTGTGTATCATAATTTTCATTTTCCTATGTTTATGTGCTTATTTGTATTGGAAACTTTAGCTTTTATTCCATTTTTATATTTATAATGCTCTCTGGTCCTAGGATCATCCTTTCCCTGGCAGTGTTACCTATGTGAGCAAACCCTTCTTTGTGGCCAGACTCCAATTTGTCTCTAGCCTTTGCTCAGATTCCTCCTTACCTCATCAAGCCTTTGATCCCTAGACCCACCTTCACTCTACACTATAATACAAGTTTAATTACATTTATATAGTTCAGAATCTGACACATACCTGACAAATACCTCCAAATTTTGCTTACGGACTAATAATACATATCCCTGGATAGTAACTATGCACACAAATGTGTGTGTGTGTGTGTGTGTGTACGTGTGTGTGTGTGTGTGTGTGTGTTTTCAGTTAGTAGACAGTAAACTGAAAAGAATTTTTACATTTCTTAAAGGGTTGTGAAAAAAATGTGACAGAGGCCATATGTGATCCATATTTGGCTCTGCATAAAAAAGTTTGCCAGTCTTGGTCTGGGGTATCTGACTGCTCTGCCAAGTTGGCTAACTTATTCACCAGGAGCTAGTGACATAAAGTGACATAACTTTCTGAGCTGCTTCAAGCTCCAAAGACTAAATGAGTTGCAAGTAACCACTGAAATTCACATCATAACAAAACAGAGATAATGAATAACTGTAAAATCATCACTGAAAGCAAGGTAGAGCAAACATAAAATCTAATCAACCTTATTTTTTGTCTCGGATAAACATGCCAAGTCCATTTACCTCTAATTTACATGATTATTAGTTCACTGGCCTCCAATACTATTTATTTCAATCAGCCTCATATAAACTCCTACTGCTTGCTTATATGAGTTTGTGCAATTGAAGAATTAAGTGAGTATGACTTTAATTCAAATGCAACTAAAGTCCAGAATATGATTGATTGCAAGAGTTACATAACCCTGGTAGTGGAGTACTTTAAGAAAACAGGACCTTTATTTCTGAATAATTATGTCAAAAATTAACCAAGTGGGAGGGTCAAATTATTGTTTTCTTGATTCATTTAGTATACAATTATTAATGAACCTTGAATATTTGGTTTGCTGCTTTGTACTGGAAACCCATAAACTTAATTTCTTACATGCAAAAATATGGTTTTAGATGAAGATAAGGAAATTCCATTTATATCAATACAAGAAAAAAAGGCACACACAGAAATTCTTCTAAAACCATACTATCAAAAATATGCCGGACACAATTTATGCACCAACACAAGAAAAAGAAAAGATATTCTCAGCATTGTTTACTAATGTAAATGTGTCATTCTGCTTTCTTCGTCCTGTGACTTCCATGCCTTTCAAAGAAAGTCTTTAAAAAGCTGCAGTGCCTTCCCTTTATTTTCCTTTCTCATGCAAGCAGTGCCCCCGGACAGTACGAAACATAGAAGAATGGTGATCAAAAGAGGAAAATACACAGCAACAAGAAAAAACAATTTTTAAAGGGACATGAATTCACATTACACTATTAGTTCATATTCTCATTGAACATCTTGGGCTGAAATTTGAGTTCCAGCGCAAGGCTCAGACTCATTCTTTTGAAAATTCAGGTTTTATTGCTCTTGGAGCCTTTCTGGAGCCACACTCATGCAAGCCTTATTTGGTACTTGATTCTGAATTCTGAAAACCACAGTGAAAGGCGAGGTAGAGTTACTTGATCAGTAAGATAGTAAGTAAGAGCAGAGGATCAATTCAAGAGCATCAGCCAGGGCAGGGAACAAACTCGTGTTCAGCTGGTGCCTTTCCCACAGCAAGGCTAAAATCTTACCAGGTTACAGATCACTGCCCTGTGTGCTTTTCTTTAACAAGGTTAGAGAAAGCTCGCAGTGCTGTTTTCTTGGCTCAGTTGCGAAATCCCAAAGCTCCTGATGACTTGAAATAGGTCCTGGAGAGAATAAAGGAAGAAAATTAGCCAAAAAAAGTACCTCATTCAAATGCCTTGTCTGCGTAATAACATTGAGCATGACTGTCACTCCGAAGACATATTAGCTCATTTAGGTAATTAGTGTGAGCAGCATGTTTCCCTACTTATTCCATTCAATTATAGGGTTCTCACTTTGTCATTACTGGAGTGTCTTAATGTGACTTGTAATTAGTGTAATTACAATCCAATGTTAATTATATCTGCCACTTAGACATAATTTTATATAGTAATGGTCTCTAATCTCAATAACCTTATTATGTTGTTTATTCAAACAGGAATTAAGTCTTCTTTCATGCGTCAAATATGGAGATTACGAAAAAGTACTGCTTGTGTCATTTTGATAGTTATGACAAGGGAATCTCTGAAATAGCAAAATCATATTAGAGACAATGCCTGCATGTGCAAACAATTACAGCATTTCCTTCCTGTTTCCAGAAATATGCCTATGTATCTAAACAACTGTGTTCAGAGGCAGTTTGAGCCTTGACTTGCTTGAGAATTCTGGGAAGAACCAATGTGTATACATCTAGAAGGAGCCTATTACTGCGATTCAGTTTATTAGAATACCAAACGCACTCCAATCACTGCTGACCATTTAATGGAACATTGCTTTGATTAACTAACCACTGAATACAATGCAATCATGTCACCACCAATATGAAGAACACATTATCCTTTAAAGTGATTCCAAATGTACTATTTCAATTAATTTTGGTAACAACTTCGCCAACATAGCAATGGCATGTATCAAATCATTGATACACATTGAGAAAATTAAAGACATTGACTATGTTCACGTAACACATGGAAAGAGGCCAATCAAATGACAACTTCGAAGGATCGTCATTAGCACAGGGCCCACAGTTAGATGCCTAGGTTTTAGATCCCAGGAATTCCATGTAAATGCAAGTACCACTGCTGTAATTGTAAAGCCGTCTATTTTCAGTATGCTCATCTGTTTTACAGGAATAACAGTGTCTACTTTGTAGCATAGTTACAAAGATTAAATAGAGTATAAAAGTATATAAAATAACTAAAATAATACTAAGCGTAGGTACATAGCAGCCATTGTTGAATACCTGTCATCTGTTTGTTGTTGCTGTTGTTTGGTTTTTTTTTGTTTGTTTGTTTGTTTGGTTTTTTTTTCTTTTTGAAATTGTGTACCTTTTCTGATGGCTTATCTATTATTTTTATCCTCTCGAAAATAAAAACTAAAAGATGTGAATAAATAATGGCTGTTATTATTATTATCCTCAGAATCATTCTCGTCTCATGATTTAGAATCCTACTTTTCTCATCAAACTATTTTACTTTTTTATAGGTTTCCTTTTGCGTATTACTAATCCAAAGTTGAGTCTCTGCAATGTATGTTTTTGTGTACACATAGCATATTGATTTTGAAATAGATAACCCTAAGTAAAGACTACTCAAGAAAGCTAACAGGAATAATCTTTCAGCCAACTCAGTTGTTATAGGAATGCAATCTTGTGAGATTCTTTGGGAAAAGATTCAGTGTTTTAGTGCTGGATAGAGCAGCACGATGTCACACTTCCTGCCATACACAGAGCAGCAGTACTTCCTGTTACTAGAGTATTTCACGACTCCTTCAACATGGCCAAATGCAATAACATGTGCAAAGCACTCTTTTCTCTTAGACCTACAAAAATATTTGTTGTTATTTATTTAGAAAATCTCAGTGTCTGTATTTTCAATAAAATATTACTAATGTTGTGACTTACAAATCTCTCCAGTTATGCTTGCTACTTTCCTTTAAACTCAAATTCTTTGCCTAATTCTTCAGAAGCAAGTAGTTTCCATAACTGGTGTTGAAATGGTTTTGATGTCTTTGACATTTAATGCCTTCTTTGAGAAAACTGAATAGACTGAGAATTCCTTTTAATCTGTTCAGGAATAAGCAAGAAAATGATTTTTGCTGATAAGTTTTCTAGGCTAACAATGAAAACAGTATCAGCAATGAGCCAGTATATTCGTGGCCGTATTCTTTTAGACTATTTTAAAAGTTCTTAGGTCAGAGAAATATTGACTGTCAAGGTATGCACTAAGCTGGAAGAGAAGCAGAGACTGCTGGAGGTTATAGCAATTATCAGTTAACACAACTGATTAGGAGAACTTTGGAATGTGCCCCACTGCCAAAGAACTGGTAAATGCATGTTAATTAGCAGTTCTTCTAACCTTTTGTTTTATTACCCACATGCATTGTTAGGGCAATTTTGCTGAGTGAACAAAAGGCTCTAAACAATGTCACCTCTTCTTCTCCCTTCCTCTCCAGTATTTGCAATGACTCAGTTTTACACATGAAATGTGGGATGAATTCTCACTCTCAAACTAAGCCTTCACCATGAGCCTTCCAGTTTTAATGTTCTCAGGTAGAGAAAGACTGCAGTTCTCCCAGATGCACTGTGATTTGGGACTCACCAAGCTTCACAGTCCAATCTAGTCAAAGATGACCACAGATTGCTTTTTCTCGGGGAACATATCACCCCCCCCCCTTCTTTCCAGGCAGTAGTGCTCTACAGCTTTCACATTACATGACAAAAGAAGTGCAGACGGTATTCCCTTAAGACACTCCCACTTAGAGATGCAGGATGGCATGACAGGACGTGTCCCAGATCAGAGTTTGGGTGCACACTTCCATTCACGGCTGAGAACACTATACATCTTTCTGGAACACTATACATCTTTCTCCATTTGAAATTACTTTACTGCACATTTTCCAAATAGCCTATGAGAACAAAACACAACACTGAATCCTATTTACTAAATACTTTGTGATCTCAGAAAAATATAATTTGCTAATGATGATGATGATTTTTCAGGTTGGATGATAGTTGCTTAACCAAACAAGGCTTGTCTGAAGAGAGGGTCAGATTTTGAAGTTTTTGTATGATTACATATATTAGTGACAATTATGGTAAGACTAAATAGAGATGTGGAATCAGAAAGTACTAGGTTCAAATCCAGGCTTTACTTCACAGTTTTATGATCTTTTTTTCAAATATATGTCTTTGATATACGCTACTTGTATTCTTTGTGGGGAGTTGATACAAGCATGTAACTTCTCAGTGAAACCCAGGTATTAACAACAGCTTTTTATTTGTACTGGAAGCTAACATTAGGGTGCTACACTGGGATGTAGCCATTTTTATTTTATTTAATTTTGAAGCAGAATCTCATTAAAGTGTTTACATTGACTACAATCTTGTGATCCTCCTGTTTCAGCCTTCTAAATAAGATGGGAAGACACATGTCTGTCACAGCACCCAGTTTCAACAACAACATCTTAGAAAGACTGTTTAGGATCAGAGCATTAAATTCAATGTATTTAACAAGTTCTGAACTAAAACAGTAACTATTATTGGAGTAAAGCATAGTAAAGAACATTGCTTTTATGTTATTTGCAATGGGAACTAATTATAAGACTCTGAAATGTGATACATGCTTTATTTTTCATAAGACCATTCTGCTATGAATAAAATGGAATATAGAACCATATGTAAAAGGTTAATGCAAGGAAAATATTGAAAAACTGCCACCCAAGTGAACAATTGTTTGATATATTTTGGAAGCCTTATCAAGAAGACACTGGATGGATCAGGAAGATAGCTCAGTGGTCTAAGTGCCTACCTGGAAAGTGCAAGGACCCAAATTCAATCCCTGGTATCACATGCCATGACAGCCCTGTGCCAGCTGGCCACAGAAACTGGGGATGGTGGCACCTGATTGTAATCCCAGCACTTGGGAGGCTAAGACAGGAGGATCAGTATGAGTCTGAGCTACATAGCAAGAATCTGTCCCAAATAAATAAATAAATAAATAAATGATTTAAAAAATGAAAACGCTAGCAAATGGAATACAGCAAAGAAGAATCAAGGTTTGGAGCCTGAAGAGTCGGGTGAAGGTTGATGTGTAATAGCAGATGATGCCTTGGCTGCCTAATCTTTCTTCCCAACACTCAGGAGAGATACTAATTGCACTATCCTCTGGGAGTGTTGAGTATATATTACTGATAGCAAAAATCCTTCCCAGAAATTATTTTAGCTGAAAACACCTGCCTTGATCATAGTGGAACATCCTTCACCGAGAAGCTTCTATATGGAAACCGGTCAATAAGGGCTAAAATATTTGATGCTTGAAATGTGAGATGAAACTAAAATCTCTAAAGTGCCACCTTACCTACAAAGTGCCAGTAGTAGCACTCTTCAGAAGTTTGCTGTAACATATAAGTTCAGTCATTCTCTCTGTTTATTCTTGTTTCCCACTCTCTTAATTATGCTCTTCCAGAGAACATAAATCTGTGCTTCAGAATCTGTTTCCAGGGAATCCAAATTAAGATAATTTGTATTAGTTTTGAACTTTATAGAGTTGGTAATAGGATTTGGGAACTAAATCACCAACTTATAGGATGAGGAAGAAAAATCCCTTCATTGCTAGACATGGATAGCATTAGAACATGCTGTAGTTCGTCTATTGTTAAAATTGCCACATTAGACTTATAAATGGACCTCCTGACAAATGCTGAGTACACCCTGTTTACAGATGGAAGTTACTCTGTTAGAAATGGAGTCAGACAGGCCAGATGTGCTACATTCACTTTGGACAGAGTTATTCTGGCTATATCTCTCTGGTAGGGGTGGTCTGTTGCACTTAAGAAAATCAAGTACAAAGTCCTAGAGCCCTCTGGGGACTTGAACAATTGAAATATCATCTTTTAAATATATACAAATAGACTTCACAAAAATAGAGCCCTAAAGGGGCTACCGATGTCTGCTGATGCTTGTATGCACCTACTCAGACTGGTCCAAAGCATTCCCTAGCCAACCTGAGTGGGCAACAAGTTTATTGGATTCTGTGGTAAAAATATTCATTCCTATATAGGACTTAACCTTGACTAATAACATTGATAAGGGGCCTATGTTTGGGGTAGAAACAACTCAAAAACTGGCAGACCTATTAAAGATTAAATAGAAACTATACACAGCATACAGACTACAAAAGTTTTGAAAAGTCGAGAAAATTGGACATAACCCTACAGAAACAACTTGTAATTAGCTCCATAAAAGCTTAGCTAAAGCACTAGATATACCTGTGGATACTAACACACACATATAGACAGGTGCATATTAAGTGCCTTTAGAGCTCTTAAAGTTTCAGAAACCGAAACGTAGATCCACCATTCCAGAGTCTTTCTGAATAGAGCACATTCAGACAATGACATCAGAGCTTTCCCAGGCCAGGCAGCTCCACTGAAGCTCACTCTGAAGAGGGGACCTACTCAAAGCCCTGCTCTGGTCACTCTGACTCTTTCCAGTCCACGCACAGATGAAGCTGAGGACACTGTTCACAGGATTGCTCCATACCTCCATCTTCTTAGACTGTGCTTGTGCTTTAACTCTATGGATGACTGCCCCAAGAAAATAGAAGGTAACCAGTAAAGACCTTACAAATGAAACATTTGATGAGCATCCAAGGCATGTTGGAAACTGTCCTAGATCAGATTATTCCTTTGTTCCCTTGTGAGAGCCAACTTAGAGAGAAAACAGATCACAAACTCATAGTGGTAAAAAAAAATTCAGTCTTGGGGACCAGAGCTAGGGCCCATCTTGGGACCACAAACAGAACTAACATTATTGCATGAAGGCTCTAGTTGATCCCTGTCTCAAGAGATTGTATGAAATGTGCCCAGCAAGGATTTTCCAGGAAAATAAAAGAGGGGCTAAATGTAGCAGAAAATGCTCCCCAACCAATCTGCTAGAAGCCCAGATAAGCTTCTGTTACAAATTCCTGTTACTTCAATTTCTTAGAAAGGGCTGTTTATAATGACAAATAATGGTCACTATGATGCACATTGCAATAACCAATCAAAGACAACCTCGTATTTCTACCTTTGTACTTCCCCTTTGCAACTCCATAGAAACCTACTTCTCTGAGCTTTTGAAGTCTGACATTTTTATAAGGATTGATTCATTGTCATTTCCTCTCAATGTAAAATAAATCTGTCTGTAAGTCCTGGGTAAAGTTTTCATTGTTTCTGTTTGCCACTACAATGTGAAAATATAGGGACATCCAAAAAATGAGAGATGACAGCTGCCACATGAAAACCATTTAAGAAAACCAAACACCTATTGTAAAGCTAGTAACATACATGGACAGACAGTTTACAGAAAATGAATATTAAATATATGATAAACATAACAGAAATGCAATCAAGAAATTATCCTTAATCATAATTAAAGAAATGCAAATATATAACCATATTTCACTTATTTTGTAAGTAAAATTTAGTTTGTAATGAAAATAACACTACTATGGCTTTACTTTTTATACCTTGTTTTTATACTTTTCTGCTGTATGGTTAAGACCGAGATAAATCAAGAGCTATATAACAATAAATGTAACTTTTGTATCTGACAAGGTCAGTCAAATCCCCTCAGGATTTACCCTGACACCATGTACAGCAGTTTGTAGATCTTTTGTCAGTGTCAACCATCTGGATGAGTCACAGCCATTGCTTGATCAATTTGCTCTCTGTGAAAGCCTGAGAGAGTGTTTTGCTCTCCATGTGACTCTCCTTAGGCACACTCTACATCATCACTTTTCTCTGTGTCCCCATAATCTCCTTGATCAGAAAATTTGGGACACCACTGGGTTACAGGATGTTATAATATATCTTAAGTTTTTTGTCCCTTCAACTTTGCCAGAATTTGTTCTTACTTGATGTCTTGAAGGTGTAAGATGGAATCATTGTGTTGTTTTAATAGCAATTATCTATTGGCCAGTGATATTGAATAGTTTTTCAATAATTTATTGGACATTTGCCCTTATTCTCTGAAGTGTCTATTAATTTCACTTGGCCATTTTTATTGGGTCTTGGATTTGGGGGATCTAATGCTTTTTAGTTCTTTGTGCATTCTAGGCAATAGTATCTGAGGGTTAGCTGGCAATATCATTTCCCATTTTACATGCTGTTTTTTAAATCTGATTGTTGTTTCTTTTGTTTGAGAAGAAGTTTGTAATTTGATATTACCCCGTTCATTAATTTTTGGTACTATTTCTGTGCAACCAGTTTCTGTTTAAAGGGCTTTCCTATACCTATGACATTATAAGTTTTGCATGTTTTGTCTTCCAGCAAATTTAATCCCATGTGTATAGCCAATTTATATAGCATCATTTAGTAAAGAGATAATATCTTTCCTACAGTGTATGCTTTTGACTCTTTTTCTATGGTCTAATAATTGAATGATCATGCACTTTTTGCATTCTCTTTTCTATTCCATTGAGTCTAGCTAGCATCTGTTTTGTATCAATACCATGTTGTTTTTATCATTGTAACTTTGAAATGTAACTTAAATCTTGGGTTGCGATTTTCTCTTACTTTGCTCTTATTTTCAAGGATTGCTTTTGCAATTCTCAATCTTTTCTTGTTCCGTCTGAATTTTAAGACTGTTTTCTCTGCTTACATGAAAAATCATTGAAATTTTGATTTAAATTGTGTTAAATTTGCATACCAATTTTGGAAGTATGACAATTTTGACTATATTGGTTTTGCCTATCCAGTGTCAAAACCATCATTGTCTGATGTTCTATTTGATTTTCTTTTTCAGACCACTGTAAGTTGTATTGTACAGATATTTGACTTCTAAGTATGTACGTTTTCTTAGCAGTATTATATATGGTATTTTCCCTAATTTCTTTTTCAGAAATGCTACTGGTATGTGCTGGCCAGATAGTTCAGCATATTAAAGCACCTGCTTAGGCAGACAGAGGGATGGGAATTCAATCCCTAGAGTGCCATGCTGGCTCCACCCCCGGGCGCGCTGAGATGGTGATTGAGACTGGGCATGATGGTGCATGCCTGCAATCCCAGCACTTGGGAGGCTGGAAACAGGAAGATCACTATGAGTCTGATCTGTGTAGCGAGACCCTGTAGACCCTGTACTAAATCCATACATTAAAAAAAAGAAATCCTACACAAAAGTTTTTGTGTGATTTTTGCATCTCACTATATTATTGGATTTGACTATTAATTCTAAAGTCTTTTGATGGATTTTTAGGTCCACCACACAGATGATCATATCATCTATAAATAATAATAATGTGAAATATTCCTTTCCTACACACATCATCTTTCTTTCTTTTTTTGCCTAATTGTTCTTGGTAATGTTGAGCTTTCTCTGTGTTTTCTTGTTTGTTCATTTGTTTTCATATGAGCGTGTACAGCAATGAACTTCTCTCTTAAGGCTACTTTCATTGTGTTCCACAGGTTATAGCATGTCATACGGGCATTATCACTTCATTTAAGGCCCAAATAAAGTGATGTATGTAGAATGTCTGCGGTTTCTTTTATGATGGATTTCTAGTTACAGTGTGCTATGATCTGAGAGCATGCAGGGAAAATGTTGATGCTTAGTACTAATTTAAGCAGGTTTTATAGACTAGCATATGGTCTATTTCGCAGAAATTTCTGTGTTGCTCAGAGAAATGTGTATTCTTGTTCTAAGGTACAACTCAGCTCTGACATTTTTTTCATTAAATTTCTGTTGTCTTAATATGTTTGTGAAAGTGGGGCTTTGAGGTCATCCACTATAATTGTGGGGGTTTTGATCTTTCATTCAATAGTGTTTTATTATAAATTAGATGCACCTAGCAATAGCCGAGATTGAATTTGTGCTCATCCTGTTTAAGCCTCCCAGAGGGCTGAAATTCCAGACATGTGCAACCACTTATCATTAATTTGTTCTTATACATTAGCAGTTGTAAATATACCTTTCAATGTGTGTTAAGGAAGAAGAATCCTGAGGAAACATACATGCCTGGGGCCCATGAATATCATAATGTAGCAAGATGAAAAGGAGTGAGTTCTGGGTATTGGATTAGAATGTTACCTCTAGAATTATCTGCTACAATTATCAAAAAAAAAAAAAAAAAGAAATGGTGTTCAGATATATGAAATAAAAACAGGGAGGGCATACTGTCCCTTGGAATTCCATTCTTTTCTAGTACCACTAATTGGTAGAGAGTAATAGTGAAGGAATGGGGACAGCATATAGAAATGAAAGTATGGCTTACAAAGTTCTGACTGCAGTACATTAAAGGAATAAGCAGGTGTATGTGGGAAACTAAGAGGAAATAATTACTGGCACATCCTTATAATGATGTATGTTATCAAGGTGTTGCATATAACTATATAAATAATAACAATGCAATCGATAATACATAAAATACACATGTAGAACAGTACTTAATAAATACTACATAGAAATAAATATAGGTCTATAGGTAGAAAATTAATTAGGTCAATATTTATTTATACAGGCCACCTTGGATGAAATGCAATTGGCTTTTCTTTAAACTTTAACTGGACTGGTTCATAGATTTTACTTTCATTTCATTCTTTTCCATGATTTGAGAATTTCTACATTTGCACATATAGCTTTGCTTGCTTTAGTATTCTCTAGAGTGATTTAGATATTTAGATTATATTATTTGTTTCCTTTTGTTATTCAACTATATTACGACTTATCACTACCATTGAAACATGGTGAAGATAAAGTTCTTAAACTATTTTTTAAGGAATATTTTGAAAAGAGACTTCTGCTTGATGTTTCTCTGGATTGATCACCTCCAATTTTCCTTATACTCTGCTCAGTGAAAACTGTACCCTCCTTAGTTCCTAAGTATGATTCTACATGCTCACTCTGATATCTTCTTCAGTTAACTGCCATTCGTCTTCCAACTATAAGCTTAATGCTACTTCTTCAGAGACACCATCTATTACTTCTAGTTTAGGTCAATTTCTATCATTTCAAAAGCCCCTCTAAGCTTTTTTCTTAAAATATAATTGCATTTATATTTGATTACTTTTTTTTTTCAGAACCAGGGATTGAACTCAGGCCCTTGAGCTTGCCGGGCAAGCGCCTATTCTACTGAGCCATCTCCCCAGCTCCCTGGTTACTTATTTAATAACAGCTTTCTCTAATGAAGCATAAACACTGTGACAGCAGAAGCTCTACTTTTCCCCTTTGCTTTGAAAATTATCTAATTTTCAATAAATAATTTGTTAGATATATGAATAAGTGGATGGATTTCTGGATGGACGGATGGATGGATGGATGGATGGATGTATCACTAGTTGGATGGATTTCACACCATTAAGTTATTTACACTTAGTTAAGAACTAGATGTAGTTATTTATAGGCTAAGTGAAAATGACCCCAGACTAAGCTACATGTAAAAAGTTAAATAAAAAAATGTAGTTATGAATAGTCTCTAATTCAAATTAAAGAAAGTGAACCATGTATAATAAAATGGCTATAGCATAAGAAAAACATTATAAGTAGAATATAGATTTTCAAAATTGGAAAAGCTGAGAAAACTATAAACAAAGTTAAAGTAAAAAACGGTGGCTTCCTTCAGATACAAGAATCTTGACTTTAAATTTACCAGCTTCCTGACCTGTAAGAAATAAATCATTGCTCTTTAGAAATTATACATTTTCATATACTCTGTAATAGCAATAGAAAGCTCAGATAATAAAATATATTGTTAATATTATCAAAGACAATAAAGCACATCATCTAAGGACATTTGGTAAGAACAGTCGGAAAAAAATTAAATGTACAGAACAAAGGAATCTACAAGACAAAATAAATGATTTAATATATGGACAACTGGAATTTTCAAAACTAACTGAAAGAAAATGTATCAGAAAAATATTTGAAGAAATAAAAAAAAATTCTCAATATAGAAGTCAACCAGTAACAAATGCTAGAGGGGCTGTGGGAATAAAGGAGCCCCACCCACCGTTGGTGTGAGGCCAGCTGGCACAACCACTATGGGAATCAGTATGGAGATTCTGCAGAAAGCTAGGATTGGAGGTTCCATTCAAGCCAGTTGTTCCCCTTCTCGGTATTTTTCCATAAGAACTGAAAGCATTATACCACAGCAATATCTGTACACCCATGTTTGTTGCAGCACAATTTGTCATAGCTACATCATGAAAATAACCTAAATGCCCATCAACTGAGGAAAGAATCAAAAGGATATGGTGTTTTTACACCATGGAGTATAATTCAGCTATAGGAAGGATAAATTCAAGGCCTTTGTAGATAAATGAATCCCGCTAGAAGTTACATTGGTAAGTGAAATGAATCAGGTCCACGTGTGCAAAAATCATATTATCTGACTAGTGAGAACCTGAAAAAATAATTAAGGGGCTGGTGAGATGGCTCAGTGGTCTAAAGCACCTACTTAGAACAAGCTTAGCAAAACACAGGGACCGCGGTTCAATCCCCCAGCACCACATGCCAGCCAGCCGCGCCCCCTGGTGGACTGAGCTGGCCCCCCCCACACACACACACACACACACACACATAAGTAAAAATAAAAACTAGAACAATAATAATAATAATTAAAATCTAAAGGGTACAACAGATATTGTGAAAGGAAAAGTAATTATTCAATGAGAAGGAAAAACTGGATTGAGGAAAAGGACAAATGAGAGAAGAGAAAAAGATATATTTAGGTGTATATGCAAAATAGTTTGGATAACTGTATGGTTGACTTCTGTTGGTCTTTTGAAATGAGCAGTTAATGCTTAAAATTTTTTCTTACTCCATTTTTTTTCCTCTTTTAAATTGCATATACCTGCTTTGTCATTGTTTTCTTTGCTTTAAGTGAATCTTACACGTTTATATATGGTAATCTGACCAACTAATTTGAAGATAGTATCATATAATACAACAATCATTGTTGAATTCCTATTGCTTTATTTAGTGAAATTTTATATCATTTCTAATGCTTTTTTCTATTATTATTGTCTATTCTTTAATTAAAAAGAATTAAAATACCAAATAAGATAAGTGTGAAGTCATGCTAGCCATTTCATCTCAATTTCCCAAATCCATTCAGTATAAACATACCTGCCAGATAGAAATAGCATATTTTCTGTAAAGGAATTATACTTAAACTGGCAACTTATCAAAAATGGTAAAGTATAATTGAATTAATGGTTAAGTAGTTTCCTTTCAAACTTTCAAAATAAAATTCAAAAGGGGCCTCATTGAGAGAAGTGTTTGTGGCACAGGAGGAGTGAAAAGCCAGAATATAGTGAATTAAGTGTTGCCTTGTTTCTTAAATGGAATATATAATAGTACTTGAAAGCAGAATTATTTAAGCACCATAATAGAGGTGAAAGCTAGAGAAGAGAATGTAGAAAAGTGTTTACTTATAATATGTTCCTGCATAGTTCTTACATATAACGAATGTTATGAAATGCAGCAGCTGCACCGCCACAGTAATGTAACTTCTATTATCTAAAACCCTAACAGGGAAGCATCCTAGTCTTACTTGTCATCTGCTGAAAAGCAATGGAATGGACAAAGTGATTCAATGTGTTATGTTGCCCAAAAGCATTATTAGAAACAGGAGATAAAATGTTATAGCACAGTGAGTGACATTATGAAGAATTTAAAAATGGATAGAAAGCTCTCCATTTCCCTTGGTATTGTGTTAATGGCAAGGACTTTTCTAATCCACCAATTTTAGAGAAATTCACATTTACCTATCTCACCTTTACATTAAAGAGAAATGTTTTTTGGGAGGATGATTGATATAACGACAACACTCAAAGACGTAAGCATCACAGAACTTTAGCTGGCACTTTCATTTGTGCTATAATAAAAGTCTTATTTACTGCTATAAGCAGGAAATATAGTGACACCATTTTCTTTTAATTTTTAATTATCGGTTAATAATATATGATATATTTTAATAAACAAGGTTTATTTTATATGTCTCATTATGAAAGATCAAACTATTTAGTTGCAGATTAAAATATTGTGGAAAATAGTAAATGCAATAAAAATAATATTTAAAAAATATCTAACACTAGGCACACTATATTTAATTATCTTTAATTACAAAAGTATTAAAGCAAGTGCAGATATTATATTCATGTACATGGAAAAGAATTAAATCATCAGACTGGCCAAATAGCTCAGCAGATTAACGCACCTTCAAGCAGGCACAGGGTCTGGGGTTCAATCCCTGGGCCTGCTGTGCCAACCCCGCCCCCGGGGTGCGCTGAGACAGCAATTGAGACTGGGCGTGGTGATGTGTACCTGTAATCCCAGCACTTGGGAAGCTGTAAACATGCAGATCACTATGAGTTCTATCTAGTAGTAAGACCCTGAACACCCTTAGACCCTTCCCTAAAATACAAATAAACAAATTATCAGAATTTCAAGTGGCTCAGTAACTTCATTATATACATCAATTTTTGTGTTGGAGAAGCTAAAACTGCTGATTGCTACAGTATCTCAAATACACCATCAATATTCATTTCTTTGTCATTTAAATATTTACTCCTATATTCACTTTCAAATATTCCACATACATTCACAATTGCTTTCAACTGAGAAAAGTATGATTCATTTTTCAAAGGGGCAAGCCAGAGGTCACAGAGACTGTGCTAGGTAAAAAGTAAGTGCCCAAGCCGGTGACATAGTTTTATTAGAAAGAAAACCTAGACCTGCTTACATCTAACAAGGCTGTAGACTTCACGCTAGTAAATTAAAATTGCTTTGGTGAAAGTATAACCCTAGAACAGGTCTGTTTAATTTTGAAAACAGAATGGAGAAATAGTAGTAGGTTTTTTAATCGGAGGCATTTTATGATTCATTTTACTCATTAAATATTTTATTCATATTTGGGAGCTCACATAAGATACAATGCAAATTATATATTCACAACTTTTTAAATTTTAATAATTTATTATTGTAGATAAGTTGCAACCCCAAAAATTCCACTTGACTTATTTCTTTAAAAATGACTCTCATCAAGGGCCAGGGAGATGGTTCAGTGGCATAAGCATCTGTCTGGCCTGTGCAAGATCCCAAGTTGGACCCTTGGTACTGCAAAAAATCAAAAGAAAGAAAAAAAAGAAAAATCCAACTGTTTAATAATGACTGTAATCATATACAATAAGATCGTTGCAATATTAAAGGTCTAAAAACTAATAGTATTCATCCCCATACTACCTTTTAAGATGTGGATGATCTTTCTGAATGAGTACCCAGAAGAGTTCTCAGTTACCTTACTTATCAGTAAATAAGTAAATAAATAAATACTGAAAATTTAATGGGATCTTTGTTCACCTCACTATCTTCTTAAGATTTCAGGAGACCTACAAATGAGCCATACTGTTCGTAATAAAAGATAAGGTGAAGGAGGATATTTATTTTATCCATCTGAGTCAAATCAAAACATAAAACCACACAGTAGTTTGAACAGGCATAATGTAATATTAAAAAGTATTAATGTGAGATTAGAAAAATAAAGAATTGTCTAGGAACCTGATGAGATACATAAGAAATAAAAAAAAATCACATAGAGAGAATGATCGCTACTCCTTGAGATTTTAAGAGTGTCCGATGCAAAGCCAATTGGACTCCTTCCCCCAATTGGACTAAGATTGAAACACCATTAGAATGAACATATTTAGGTGTCTGCAAGTTGCTAAGTAACCCTTTTGCCAGGCTCTCCTAGAACTCTGGCTGCTGAATAATAAGGAACTATTTTAGGCTCAGAGTATAAGGCTTCTTAGCCTTGTTCAATCAGCATTCACTTCTGGACCTAGTCTGACACTCACCAAACCATCATATAAGTTTATATTTCTCCCTTAAGTTCAGGAAAAGAGAGCCTATAAACCACCTCATGTAGGTGTTCCCCTTCAACAATTACAGTCACACAGAGGACCCAGGAGACATCGTTCAAGGGAAGGAATCTCAGCAGCAGATTCTATCATGAAGGCACTTGGGCAGATTCTGGTGAAAGCCAGTAGCCACAGCATCCTGGTGGTTACCCCATTTGACAGGAAAGAAGAACTGGAAAAGCAGTACCATATGCAGAGACCGCATACTAAACAAATCCATACCTGTTGGAGCCCAGCATCAGAGAAACTGAGGTCTGTAGGAATAGTACGTGGAATAAAGTTGTATCCTCCAGGAGTTGATCATCAAAGGTTATTATGACGAGGAAGAAAAGCACCCCTTCTTTTTACAGTGTGTCATCCCACTCACACCAAATTTTGGTATCAGTTTAGAAAACAAAGGAAAAAAGTATTTACAAAGTCTACCTCCATTATCACCAAGCAGACAAAGACTCGTATATTTGTAAAAGAGACAATAGATTGAAACCTGTATTTGGTTTCCCGATCCAATCAGATGTTTTCCTTCTATCTTTTAAATCAGAAATGTTTGCATTAACTGTCATAATTTATAAAATGAAAGCTTATTTCTTCTATTGATTTTTTTGTCCCTTCTTGGTTGGTTAGCACTCACTTGATCATTGTTTTTGCAAAACCAAAGCAGACAGTGTACATTGCCATGTGCCCCAGGACACAACTGATTTCCAAAGATCAGACTCATCATAGAATTCATGCCCTGTATTTGCATGGCCAAAACATGCCCATTCAGTTTATTTGCCTATCCTGACTCTGTGACTGCTTAGGGACCACAAACTAACTGAGTGAATCATGATAACCTTTCATCCTGACGCAATTGTCTCACCATCATCCAAATACAGACAGCAAGGCTTAAGGATTTCTTAGATGTGATGAAGCAGTGTTGGAATTCACAAGGGATCTGCGTATGTTAAAGGTAGTCCTTTGTCTAAGGCCCTCCACCGATCTCAAACTAATTCTGGTACCTAAAAAAGAAATCAGAAGGATAAAAATAGTTGTAAAATAAAATCTATCAGAACTTTAAAAAAATTATAATTATCTCTAAAGAGAAGCTCTCTAGTACATCAAAGTTGCCTTAGGGCCTGGCCAGATAGCTCAGTGGACTAAACATCTGTTTAGGTAAGTGCAGGGAACAGGGTAGATCACCAGCACCACAGGCCCCGTGGGCCCCACCTCTTGGTGCACTGAGCCAGCCTCTGAGATGGCATGGTGAAACACCCCTGTAATCCTACAGCTTGAGAGGTTGAAAACAGAAGGATCACTATGAGTCTGAGCTGTGTAGTAAGACCCTGTACCAAACACAGTAAAGAAAAAAAAAATGCTCTAAGGTTGTGACAAGCACTTTTTAAATGCTATTTTGGATAAAAAGTAAGAAAATTGCAACACTTTTTAAATAACAGCTCCAGTTACACAAGAAGGTCAATTGGATTAATATATTTTATTTCAGTTGAATAGAGTATGTCAATTCAAAATTTGAATTCATGGAAAACAGTGTCACAAGAACCTATTTTGGTTTAGACCTATACTGAGAGAAATTTTTTTGAATGTTCTTAGAACTTATACTGAAATTTACTTTCCTAAAGAGTATTAGTAGCTACAGTTCATCTCCTTGCTACCATCACTGAAAAGACAAGATTAGGCAAAGGACCTGAATATACTAGAGAAAGATGCTTTTCAATTGCTTTTATATCATATGGCCACCAGAAATTTTTAAAGAAAGAAAATTAAATTTCAGTTGATTCGTATGTGGCTAACTTTATTAACAATCTGTGGCAATGTAAATGACAAAAGAAAATAAATGTGTCAGTAAAAATATTTAAAAGTGTGCTGCAATTATAAGCTTTAGCATGATTTGCATGTCTCCCATGCAGTAATTGACCCAATTTATCATCTCATTTTGACTGAACTCAGGTTCTAACTTGTATGACATTTCACTTTAAACAAAATGTGCACAACCACATTTGCAGAATGATGTCATGGTTCATAGTATAGGACTTCTCAGCTTTGTTCAATCAGTATTTACCCCTGGACCTAACCTGACACTCACCAAATCATCATATAAGTTTATACTGCTCCCTTTATCTCAAGACAAGAAAGCTCATGCTAATAATAGAAACAAATGTCCAAAATGAGTTGATGAGGTGAGGACTTTTAGCCTACGATAATTAACCATCATAATGTGCCCACAAGAGTGCCCTTAGCACACTTCGGAGGAGCTTGGGGTAGATTGGATTCTTAATCACACATTTAACAGAAGTCAGTTAATTGAGGTTGATGTAATTCTCAGTATACCTTTATGAATTGTAAACAGTTTTAAGTGACCATTTCTATAACAGACTGAACGGAGATATCACACAATGAACTTTTGGATGTAGTAGCTCATAGGCCTCTTTTGGTTTTTGCCTTGAATACTGCATAGTTGAAAATGTATTCAGTTCCAAATAAAATGGCCATTTTTTTGTAGAAGAGCTGGTTTATTGTTTGACTCAGAGAAAGAACCCTTTATCTGATAAATGACTTGTCATCCTATGTCCAATGTAAGCTATGTAAAGAATGAGTTTTCAAGTTTAGCAAATTTGCAATTGTCTTTGGTCAGATGGAAGTTTCTGGCTGAAATACTAGAATTGTGTCTTGTGGTTTATGCAATCCACAAGTTGATTCTATGTGGAAAAGCAAAAATAATAAGGAAAACCGTGTTTTGATTTTCCTCTCTCTTGTCTCCACAAGAAACTATGAAAGGCAGAAATTTTAGGAAACATTGAGGAAAATTCAATTCTTGTATAAGTAACAGATTTCTCCAATTATCTGAGAACTTCATAAAATTACCTTCCTTTCCTGACCAGATTGTGGTATCAAACCTAGCTCCTCAACATTTCTCCCTCTGGATTAAATATCTTTCCATCCAGCCGCTGGCATTTTGATGTGAAGTGTTCTATATCAGCTCTTACTAAAGCTTCCAGTGCATTTTCTGCCATTGAACCCTGAAGTACTTGTGAAGTTTACATGGTTCTTTCACATTTCTTTCATGTTTGATCCTACTTTACCAAAGTACTTCCTTTTCGGTACTAAGAATACATTATACTCTTACTGTTCAAGAATCTACAGTTGAACAAATATTGCTGGAGTGAGTTTGATGTATAGTAGTCCAGAACACTTACTACTTTTGGCCTGGAAATATAACTCGGTGGTAGAACATCTTTCCATCACACAGGTGGTCTTGGAATGAATCTTTGGCACCAGACAAAAAAGAAAACTGGTGTCTTTCCTGAGCATGACATTACTATTGTGAATTCTTCAGACTTCTCAATATCCCTATGTGCTTCCTCATCATCAGTAACATCGGAGCATGAAAGAAGGGCTTAGGAAGCCAACTCTAATTTGTACCAATCTACCCTGCCCAGTGACCTACAAGGCCCATAGGAAGGTGGAAGGGATGAGAGCAAGCCACCTGAAAAGACGCATTTTCTTTTATCTTTAACCTAAACTTGACCAGGGTCACAGAGGAGCTTGTTCTTTCCCCAAGGCTCCAGGCATCTCCAAGCTCATGCATGAATTAATCAGCTGTAGATAACATGACATCTGCCTCCACAGGAGCTACACATTTCACACAGATAGTCTTGAACATTAGAAGCCATAAAGTGGTGTGGAAAATAAAGAAAAATGGTGAAGTATGACCTCACCTAGTATGATTTTTCTATGAGGCTTCATTACTTGCCACTGGATTTTGAGCCTATTTTAATAAATGTATGATTTTTATGCTTTTGCTGGACAATCAGAATGATGTACAATTACTTTGTGAACCTAGTGGGTATTTTACAGTTTCCATTTTATATGATTTCTGTTTTCTTTTACCTTTGCTCTGAGATTATGTAGAGGAATATATCTTAGGGTCCTACATTGTGAAACAGTCATACTTTCCTTGTGCTCCTATATTTCTCAGATCCAAACTCCTGCCAACATTTATGCCCTTTTCTAGAAGTAGAAGGAAGATCAGAACTGAATTTTTTTTTTTTTTTTTTTTTTTTTTGAAATGGGAATTGAACTCAGGCCTTTGCACTTTCCAGGTAAGCACTTATTTTACTGAGCCATCTCTCCAGGCCCCAGAAGGAAGATCTGTAGGAGACAAGTTCCTGTCTTTTTTTTATTCCTTTTATAAATTCGCCCATTAATTTCTCATCTCATGTGGTGGTCATCAGCTATGTGTACCAAATCATTCCCTCAAATATATTTGTATAAACCCCCAAATGCCTTAAATTAGCTAAAATAGATCTATTTTCATAAAAACTATCCTTAGAAAATTTTATGTTTGGAGTGAGTTTGCCAGTGTCTATTATTATAGATAAATACTGGAAAAAAGAGGCTGTAGTTAAGATGGTTTATTAGAACTCAGGAATATACTAATATATATTAGTATAATATATATTAATACACTAATATATTAGTGAATATAAAAATACACTAATTTTTGCTCTGATATGTGTTTGCTTTTATCTTTCTTATAGCTCTTCCATTTACATAGATACAAAATTTACTTTATGATTTAATTCACCAAAAATATAATATACAATTCCTTAATCTTATCCAGGGCAGACTGAATTATTATAGATATTTTAAACTCTGGTTATATTCTAGTTCAATGGTTGTCAAGTTCAATTTTCAGCAGAAACATCTAGAGAGCTTGTTGAAACAGATTTTTGGGTTCTATTCTTGGTGTTTCTAATTCAGTAAGTCTGAGGAGGGACCCCAGAATTTACAACTCTAACAAATCTCTAGGTGATGATGTTACTGGGCCAAAGCTCACAGTTTAAAAATCAGTAGTGTTGTATATAACAAAAAAGGGTTAATAGAAAAGAATTTTAGTGATATTAGACTTAGAACTTAAAATTTTCCATACCAATCATAACGAGTTTTATATAACTTATTAATTATTATTGACAAATAAATCACATCTTATATTTATTTTTCAGTGCGAATTGAACTAATAAATTTGTCTCAGGTTTTCTCACATCTGTGTAGGCAAGGAAAATAAGTGGACATGTTTTCATACTTCTCTTAAAGGTACATTAGGGTGAAAATTGATTTTTTGAATGCAATGTGACCTATTTGATAATTATTTCACTATAAATTTTTGGTTACATGGCACTTGAAAAATCATTTTGAAATACTGACCTGCTTTTATCCTAGCTATAAGCTATAATATTGTTTTTTTCCAATAATTTTATTGAGAAACAAATAGCAATGAGACAGTTTCAAACCAAATTGTTAGGACAGTTTCAATAATTAGCACATTATATACATTCTTCCTAGTGGTTAATTGCTGTACAAGATGCAGACATGATATTCTATTTATAAACACTATTAGAACAAATCTCTCTATTCATTAAGAGAATGTAACTATATATCTATTCTAACCATTTTGAATACACAGATACATAATGGACATTCATCTGTATTCCCTTTTTTGTTAAGTTATATTATTTGAATATTATAGGTGTGTTAACTCAGCAAAATATTCTAAAAGAGTCCAGTAGTCCATAATAGTATTGGGTCTTCTGTTTAACTGGCAATGTCAGAAATTGTTGACCTGAGTCCCCTACAGCTCAACATAACAGCATGGCTTTACTTCTTACATTTCATTTTTATATTTTTTTGCTGGATGGCTAAGACCAAGGTAAAGCAGGGCCTATGCAACAAGAGTTGTAGCTTTTGGGTCTGAGAAGGTCAGTAAAATGCTCTCAGGATTTATCCTGAGATCCTGTACCTCAGATTGTAGATCAGTTGTCAGTGTCAGCCATGGGGATGAGTCACAACCATTACTTGGTCAATGTGCTCTCTGTGAAAGCCTGAGAGAATGTTTTCTCTCCATGTGACTCTCCTTAGGCACACTCTACATCATCAATCACTTTCCTCTTTGGCCCCATAATCTCCTTGATCAGAAAATTTGGGACACTACTGAGTTATGTGATGTTACAGTACAAGTTCTCATATGTCCTGAGTCTTAATTGATCTTGGAAGGCTAGGGCCAAAATGTTGGCTTTCCTTGCAGCCCTTCTTTTTCTCTAATTTTGGTCTGCAAACTTAGGTTGTTAACCATCCAAAGACAAACTTATTGTTATTACCATACAACCTAGGTTGTTAAGCTTAAGCTCACTATCTGTCTGAATATCAAACATCTTAGGCATAACATGGAACAGGTATTTTTAATCAAGTATTGATATGTTAAACTTTAAGTTCCTACAGAATATTATAAAAACATTTAAAAATTAGAATATATTTTAAAAATAGGCATAAAGAATTATATAATTCTTATGTTTACATGTAAATCCAAAAATCTAACCATATACAACCTTGAAGCAAGACAGACCCACAATATTCTTTTTTCTGTCTCCTGCCTTCATTTACCACCCCCTCCTTTTCGAATCATCTACCCGAGAGACAGCACAGCAATATAATAAAGGTCCTCAAAGGAAAAAAGAACCAAAATGCACTGGGCAATCAGTTACTCTGTGCTCTTAAGTTATATGCCAGACATTTTTCCCTCACATGTCTTTCAAATGGCCAGTCTTTCATTCATCAATTAAATGTTTTATAAAAATTTCATTTCAGTGTTCATAACATTATGCCTCCAAAATGTAAACATCAGAACCCAACTAATTTTCCTTCATTCAACCAAAGAAAAGTAATGTTAGATATTTGAATTACTTTAACCTTTATTGGAAGTAGTCACTTGAAAATATTTATACTAAAACACTATCATTCTGCTAGGAAATGAATGGTGCAGAAATCTTCCTAATGCTAACACTTCTCTGAAATAACATTGATCAAGTCATGTGCCATTACCCAGCTGGGATCATGTTAAAACTTTGAAAACAATGGCATTACAAAATTCTTACATAGCTTGAAAGAACTGACAAAATTATTACATGTACTTTAGTAAGGAACTATTTGCTGCCTGTGAATGTTTCAAATATTCAGAACCCAGATTAATCACTCCTTTAGGGAACATCTAAAAGCAAGGGCCAGCTAATAGCTCAACAGATTAAAGCACATGTTTAGGCAGATGTGGGGATGGGAGTTCAATCCCTGGCCTGCCATGCTGGCCCCGCCACTGGGGCGGGCAGAGACTGTGATTGAGACTGGACATGGTAGAGCACCTGTAATTCCAGCTCGTGGGAGGCTGAACACAGGTGGATCACTATAAGTCAGATCTGTGTAGTGAGATACTGTAGACCCTGAAGACCCTATACTAAAATACAATAATAATAATAATAATAATAATAATAAATAAAAGCAGATATTTCATTCCAAAAAATTTGGAAAGTATAAAAAGGTGCCAGGAAGAAAATTACCTGAAAACTCTATAATCAATTATATATTCACTGTTGCACAGATATAAAATAGCCAATTTAAAGAAGTATGAAGAAATTAAAATTATATTTCACTGTAGCAAGTTACACAGTACTATATTGCTCACCTGTTGAGAGGAAAGAAAAGTGATTTTCAATCATGAAGTCAGAGAGCTTTGAAAGGACTTGGTCGCATTTGGTATATTTTATAGAATACAAATGCACACAGAAACTGAGATTTGCAGCCCTGAGACTGGAGAAAATGATGGCAATGAGCACATATATATGCCCCTCTGTAGTCCCTGTGGAGTAGCTGCTGGGCTCAAGATTGGGAGAATTTTAGCAATGAAAAGCTATGGGCTGGAGGTCTGGAGAAATAATCCAGTAGAATAAGCACCTGCCTGGCAAGCACAAGGTCCTGAATTCAATCCCCAGAATAAAAAACAAAAATACAAAACAAAACAAAACAAAACAAAACAGGCTGTGGGTTGTTATCAGGGTAGAAGCTGGGGAATGGCTTGGTGCCTATGTCAGGGGACTAGACATATGGCCATATGCCTATGCCCAGAGATTCCCATGGTGAGCAACTGAAGACTTTAACATAGTTCCCACTTTTTCTGGAAGATTCCAATGGGAAGTCATTAAAATATTTGTAAAGTAAGAACAGTCCTGTTTCTTAATTTCCTCTTCCCCAGTCTTCTGAGGGTGTTTGAGAAACCTTGGATAAGAAGTTGGGAGGAGAAGGAGGATGACAACAATGAGGAAGACAAGGATGAGGAGGAGGGGGATAATGAAGAGGAGGGAAGGAGGAGAAGGAGGAAGAGGAAGAGGAGGAGGAGGAAGGAGGGAGAGAAGGAGGAGAAAAGAATGGTACGAGGTAGATTGCTAACCACCATTTCTCATCGAAGTCTGTGTATTCTTCATGGAAAAAGAAATATCTTGAATTGTACACATAGTTTGGAGTGTAGGATGTAAAATCATCATTTTAATTACTGAAATTATGTCACAGCTAAAATTAAGTAGCAGGATACAAGAAAGCTAGGACTCTTTCCTTGGGTTTTATCTAAAAAATGGGGGGAAACTAGGTAAGTAAATGAAAGTGACAAAGAGGTTTTCTTTTAATCTCTATGTAATCTTACTTTTTTATTTCATAAATAATGTATCTATATTCTCTTTCAATATATAAAAGTTTTAAAATATGATTATTTAATTTTTAAAATAGTTCCCAGCTTACCAATCTTTTTCTTTTTTCTTTCTTTTCATTTTTTGTTTGTTTGTTTTTGCATTTTTGAAACAAGGACTCAGTCTGTAATTCAGGCTGGCCTTGAAGTTGTAGCCCTGGATGTCCCCAGACTCATGGCAATCCTCCTGCCTCAGGCTCCTAAGCACTGCGACTACAGGTGTGCACCACCACTCTCTCCTAGCTCTCTTTTAACCAGCACTCATCCCCCATGGGTTAGACTTTTCCCAAAGGCACTACCCTACAAGGTTGATGCACAGAGTTCATGGAGCAAATTCCTATTCCATCCCCCAGCTCCAAAAGTTCATGTCCTATATTGTTCTCAGGTAGATGATGTATCCAATATTAAACTGATATTAACACATACTATACTTGCTCTTAGCCAAAATGCTGAAAAGTAATTGTTATCATCTTTCTTGAAAACCATTATAACATAGATCCTGTTTTCTTTCTCTTCTTTTTTCTAATGTTTATTACATTGATAGTTATGAAATTCTTCTTTTTTCAAAAATATTAGACATTTAATTTAAACACAGTACGTGAAACATTGTAGTAGATGACCAGTACAAATTCATGTGCATAAGTGGATGAACAGAAGATCCATTTTCTCCCGCATTTAATCTAAATAAAAAAAAATTACAGAGACAAAATTATTTTGTTAATAGCTTGTTTTAAAATAAGCACTCAATTCTGCTTCCCCATTTTAAATCCTGCCAAAAATGTTGAGGTACAAATACTTTAGGAATACAAATACATTTGATGCTCTACACATCCATGTGGATAGATGGAAACCCAAAATATAAAACAGTACCAATTCACATAATTAAAAGGAAATACTGACAAATGCTACTCATTTGTAGAACTAAGTAGATGAGAAGTAGTGGCTTGAGAGGGCCCATCTTGAGTAAAGAAAGGGCTCTCAACAATCTTCGTTTTTTTTTTTTTCAAAATTTTATTGATAAACAGATAGCAATGAGACAGTTTCAAATCAAATCGGAAGTACAGTTTCAACAAATAATACACTGCATATATTCTTCTTAGTGGTTAATTGCTGTACAAGATGCAGACTTGAGATCCTATTTACAAACACCATTAGAACAAATCATTCTATTCATTAAGAGAATGCAACTATATATCTATCCTAACCACTTTGAATACACAAATACAGACATTCATCTGAATCCCCTTTTCTTGCTAAGTTCCGTTATTTGAATATTATATAGGTGTGTAAACTCAGCAAAATATTCTAAAAGAGTCCAGTAGCCCATAATAGCATTGGATCTTCTGTTTAACTGGCAATGTCAGAAATTATTATTATCAAAGTTTTATTGATAAACATATAGCAATGAGACAGTTCTCAACAATCTTTGATTACTTAGGTTCGCAGAGCTAAGAGGTACAAGGTAGGAGAGAAAGCATGAGAATTATGGGTCCTCATCATGACTGGAACTTATTTCAAATCAATGTTGTTAGAGTATCCAGAATTACACCCCCATACCAGTGGTACTGTCTGTCCTAGTAGTATGTGTGGCTGACTGGCTGGCTGACACTCAGGTCTTTTCTAAAAACACCAAAAGTTCATAACTTTTGTAGGATTTAGGTCATCAGTATGCTTTGGTGAAATGATTTCAAAGCCAAGCTCATCAGTAGACATGATAGAAAGGAAGTACTATGAGAAGATGAGAATCTCAAATACAAAGTGGCAGGCATTGCCGTTAGAGCTAAGGAGAGAGGCAGGACATGGTTACATAACAACAGCACTGCCGGGGCAATAGCGTCTTCTCTCCCATCCAGCTCAAATCTTCCCCAGGCTGTGTTAACTTCCACATGGAGTGGAAGATTCCTAAATTGAAATTAGGCTAATTGCCTAGCTCTGGAGTGATTAACCAAGGAAAAACTGTTGTCACAAAATCATGCAAATCAAAACATCCAGAGATGACCCTCCAAGATGTATGCATAAATAGCTGTTGCAGCCAATTTTGGATGACACCCAACAGTGTAACTTTGTTTCATTGATTACAAAGACAGCTTTGTGACAATGGCAGGCACACAGCTTTCTCCATCATTCTGAAAGTCTTCCTGTCTTTCTTGTTCCCACACGTTAAATCAGCAGTGCGTGACTTACAATTTGACTTGCTTTGTTTTTTGCAAAGTAGTCAGAACTTGATTCCATTCATGAGTGACCTTTCTCCTCCCTCTCAGATGCTGATTTGGGCAACATTCATTTCACTATTATTCCATCTTGCAAGATAAAAATTTGGTGGCCTCATGAGTGGGAGAACTTGATAACTGTTTCAGGAAAGCATTTACCAAGTCAGTATTCAAAGCCATCTGAAATAGTTGGCATAGGCAAACAATAAATGGCATTACTTTAATAAGTTGGGAGAGAATAAGGCTGTCCCATTGTGCCTAGCAACTGTTAAACATTATGTTCTCCCTTGGAATTTAACAATGTAATATTTGTTTCATTCAGCACAGGCCTTGTTTCTTAAAAAACAGATCTTCAAATAAATTACATGAAGAAACTGAAATACACAAATATATACATACACAGGAAAATTATGTAAAAACAAATGAATGGTACATCTTAAAACTAAGAATATGGCCAACCCACGAATAGATAACCATGTTTTAGAGTAACCAGTTTTTATATATTGGTGAGAATGTGTAAAACGAAAACAGGACAAAACCCCCCAAAACTTACCCACTAAGCAGAGAGAAATAAACTGCCCTGAGTTTCGGCTTTGAAGTCAAAGGGACCTCTGCTGTGAACAAGCGAATCTTTGAATGCTGCAGCTTTTTTACGTATAACACAAGTGACAGTAGCACCTTCATCATATGACCAAGAGAGAATTAAATGAAGTAGGTTTTCAAACTATTTTGTGAGAAATTAGCAATCAATAAATGCTCAGTGTTAGCTTTACAATTGGCTTAACAAGGCTCGTGCAGATAGCTCAGGGGATTGAAGGACCTGCTTAGGCAGACACAGGGGCCCAGGGTTAGATCTCCAACCTGCTGTGCGGGCTCCGCCCCCGAGGCTTACTGAGACAGTGACTGAGACTGGGCGGCGTAGTGCCGTTTTGGGGCCTATAATCCCAGTGCTTGGGAGGCTGAAAAACAGGAAGAACCACTACAAATCTGATCTGTGTAATGAGACCCTGTAGACCCAATACTAAATACATTTTTTTAAAAATGGCTTAACAAAGATGAAAACTCTCCTGGTTTTAGATTGAAAAATGCTAACTCAGACTATATGTTAAAGATAAGTGCTCTAAAATATTTACCCAATCTTTATTAAGGCTACATTCTGTGCCAAATTGCTGTAGATCTAGTTACTTTTCTTCCTGACTATGTTTTAAGGTGACAGGAAATTTCCATAAGCTTGACAACAATTTTTCCTTTCACAAGTGTAAACTTCCAAATAGCTCAGCGGATTAAAACACCTGCAAGCAGGTGCAGGAGCCAGGGGTTTGGTTCCCAGGCCTGCCCTGCCAGTCCCACCCCTGGAGTGCATTGAGATGGCAAATTGAGACTGGGCGGGGTGGTGCACACCTGTAATCTCAGCTCTTGGGAGGCTGTAAATAGGTGGATCACTATGAGTCTGATCTAGTAGACCCTGAACACCTTGTAGACCCTTCCCTAAAAATACAAAAAAAAATATATATATATATACATATATATGTATATATATAAATTAATGCCTTCTATTCATATAGGACTATATACTTAGCACACAAAATTCATGTGTGCATATGCTTAAGTGTGTGTGTTTGTGTGTGTGTGTGTGTGTGTGTGTGTATACATGAGCCCTAGTGACAGACTCAAAAGAAGCACAGAGGAACCATACTTATTGTTAGCATTTGATATGTTGGTACAAACGGGTAGCATATCTGACAATGAGGAATAGCTAAGTGCCTAAAATATTTGGTGGCTCTCTACAGTCTATTCAGTTGCTTTCTTGTCTTAAAATACCAAAGAGATAGGAGAGAGTGCTGATTAGTGAAGGAAACTTACAACGGAGTAGCTGCTGCTCATTCTACTTCTGAGATTGTGAACAGGATGGATTTTCTTGAATACTTTATGTAAGAGAGGTAGAATTTAAGTTCGTCACACTGAAAACCGGCCATATTTATGTCACTCTTTGCATTTTGGGCTAGAAATTTTGAAAGACTTTTCTTTCTTAGTTGCCTTGAACAACAAAGTAAAAATAAATCAAGATTCTCCCCAAATCTATTATTATTGTCAATATTATGGAACAAATAATTAGTAGGACAAAAGGAATTAACATTTCATTTTCCTCCAGAGGCCTGGGGATCTTCCCTTCTGCTAATATACATCATTGTCTCTCCCTTTGAAGAGAAAAACTTAGTCTGACCTGTAGGTACCTAAAGCACTGACTGGCCTACATTTTATGACAAGATAGGACTAGTGTGGCCCAGTGACAGTAATCTAAACCCTTACTTTGTCTGATCTCTTTGTCCTGTGAAGTGAGCACAAATAGTTTTGTCTATACCACTGGTGAGAAAAACTAGTAAAGAAAACCCAATCACAGGTTCCCTTACCTCTACAGGCATTTTGAATATGAGTCAAAACATTTGAGGGAAGAAAGATGCCATTAAGATTTTTGAAAATGAGCTCTCCACTCTTAATTTACTAGAAAACCTTGTCTTATGCCACACAGAAAGGGGTAGGGTTAGGGCAAGGTTAGTATGTAAACTAACTCTTTGTCCATTATTGAAGAAGTAACATGGTTTACATGTGTAACTGTTTTATACAGTCGCTATTTTAAAACATCAAGCAAAGAAAGAATTAAATAGTAAGATTAGAATAAACTTTACTTTGATCTTTTAATGAGCGTAATATCTAGAAAGCTATTCAAAATGTGATACAAATTAAAACTAAACTTCTCAATGAATAGAAGGCAAATGTTTTCAGAAACTCTCCGCACACATAATTCATGTTAATCAGTAACTGAAATTAATGAAAGGTCAATTTAAATAGAAATTCTTATGAACTATAGGGACAAATAAACCAAAATCTCTAGCATATTAAACCATGGTTATTGGTGGCACGTGACTGTTATCCAAATGGTTGGGAGGCTAAAACAGGAAGATCACTACGAGTCTGATCTGTGTAGTGAGACGCTGCAGACCCTGCACTAAATGCATTAAGTAATAATAATGACAATAATAAACCATAGTTATACTATGACTATTGCTGAACTTTAGGTTTTAATTATTTTTAATCATCATAAACATGTTTAATTCAAACTCCATTTCTAGGTAACACACTGAAATTCTGAGGCAATCACTATATCATTAAATACTAAGTTTGAATCCACTGCTTAACGCTATGAGGATACAACCATTGAATCAGGAAGATTTTCTTCAAGAACCATGACTTTTATGCAAACATTCATTCATTCATTCATTCATACTTTTCCATGTTTCAAAACAAGGACGCAAGGCAACAGAATTCCTTGGCTAACTATGAGGAAGTGGCTTGTCCTGATATTTGTTAATTTGCCTTTCCCTTTTAAAAATACAGGAATGTTTTTAGGAATCTACCTGATAAATAGGGAGAGAAATTGAAATTGCATGTTAATATTTTACTTCCTCATCTAATAATTCAATTTGATGTTTAGTTACAGTTATATTACTACATGACTTTAAAAAAGTATTTGTACAGATATGACTCCTGATGTATTTCAACATTCAGCCCCATTTACTTCTCTAAACTTTGAGCTGGACATCTGGGACAAATCACATATACATACACACACACACACTTTTTTGTGTTAGTACAAAGGCCTCAAGAATATTGAATAGCCTGAGATTTAGCTCAGTCTATTGAGCAAGCATGGGGTCCTGAGTTTGCTTCCCAGTACAAAACCCCATCAAAAATACATATGGAAAAACACCCAGGAGGAGAATAGCTGGCTTGACTAGGACCTCCAATCCTACCTTCTAAAGTAATCTCCATACTGATTTCCATACCGGTTGTACCATTATGCCCTCAAAAGGGGGGAGCTGAAAACATTATACCACAGCGACATATGAGCACTCATGTTTATAGCAGCACAATTTGTCATAGCTAAATCCTGGAAACAACCCAGATGCTCATCCCCTGAAGAATAGATACAGCAGACTTTTTACACAATAGAGTATTACTCAGTTATAAACCAGGACAAATTTGAGTATTTTGTGAGTAAATGGATACAACTAGAGAACATACTCTTAAGTGAAATAAATCAGATCTGCACGTGCAACCATCATATTGTCTTCTTGTTGTGAAAACCTGAAAAGGAAAATGGAATCTAAAAGGTACAGTAGATATTAGGAAAAGAGAATGAACTTATTCAAAAGGAAAGAGTTACTGAGTTGAGGAGAAGGATAGGAGAGGGAGTAAGGGAAAAAGATTTATCTATGTATGTGACCAGGATGGCCTGGACAACTTTCCTGTGCATTTCTGCTGGTCTATGGAAAGGAGCAGATAATGCTTAATTTGTTTTGTCTCCTTTTTTAATTGTTTGTACTTTTTCTCTTCTTAATTTCTTATACGTTGCTTTCTTTTTTCTTTCCGCTTCCAATTTTGCATGTATATATCTGGCAATATGAATAACTGGTTGGAAGGCACTATGCATTACAACAAATACTGTGAAAATCATATTACTTGGTTAAGTGAAATTCTGTATGACTTGTAATTTTTTCTCTTTAAATACTATTTTGTACTCTCCTTAAAAAATAAAACGTATATATGGAATAAACTATAAAATTACAATCTCTTGAGTAATACTCAAGCTTTGTTCCAGTTGCTCTATCCTATGCACTCAACGCTACAAGAAATGCCTTGATTTTGTTCTCTCTCCTATGAAATCTATTTTCAATACACACACACGCACACACACGCACATGCACATGCACACACACACATGAGCGCGCACACACACACACACAAAATGTTTTTTTCTTATCACAAGTTAAACAGTGGAAAATAACTTAAAAATTCTAAAGTGATACCAGAATTTACATTTTACTCAATCTTCTAAGGTGCTAACATACTGCACTCTTCCAAAAACTTTTTTATAAACTTTACAAGACCTGCTCTTCCTTAGCTATATGTCTCATTCCATTACATGAGGCTTGCTGGGAGAGAATTACCTCTAGAAAGTAAAATAGACCATAAGTGGTTGTTAGAACATTCATAGCTTTTATCTACAACTGCCTTAACCTTTTCCTAGATGGAAAGATTTTTTTGTCCACTTGGAAAAATGAAAGCAACTGACAGAACTGTGAAGACAAGTGATGCCTGAGGTTGCTTAAGGATGCTAGTGCTTCTCTTCTTTCTCTCTCTCTCTCTCATTCTCCCCCTCAGAAACAAAAGATTAAAATTCAGTCAAGAATCTGTCCCTCCTGAGCCAACAATAATATAAAAGCTTAATTTAATAAAATAGTTTTGAAGAAATTACTAAGACAATAATGAAAATAATATTATAATATTGTCTAAGAATTATGAAAAACACCTTATTGATAAAGATTAAGAGAGTTTGCTTTGTAAAGTAGATTAATCATGGAATAAAGTCACTGCACAAAAGTGCTGAAAGAAGGAAAATAAAGTTAGAGTTAGCCATAGTTAGGGAAACCATTTGCCACAGATGTACTAAAATTGCTTTAAAACTTAAAAATTGGTGTAATGAACAATTATACCCTAGTCATTCTCAGAGAAGTACTTCTTTGAACAAATTATTACATATGTGGTCATCCTAGCCACATAGGTTGAAGAAATCTTATCTTTATGTTTCTAAAATAAAAAGGACCAAGGAAATGTGTCAGGTAGTTGGACACATGCCATTCTTTTTATGAGAGTACATTTATTTTTAAAAAAGGCAAATGCACCAGCCTCAATGTATGTTTATTTATAAAATTGACTAACAACCCACAAAATCATTTTGAAATACTTAGTGGAAATCTAGATCTATCATCACAGAAATAAAGAAAAGCAGAAAAGGGAAGATAAAATTGGCAGCGTCCTCCGAAACTCAAGCTGAAAACCATGTTTCAGCTAAGAAAACACAGAATCCTCAACCAATGCCATGGCACATGAGCGCCTCTCCACATGCCAGACAAACCATTCTAGCGAGATCCTAGTCCAAACTAGGATTGTGAGTATATTTGTATTTTCCTTACTTTTTAAGAGAAGACTAGCAGAATTTTTCTTGTAAATTTAGGGATGCATAATCACATGTTGTTTTACATAAACATGTATTCCAATTTACATAAATTTGCATTGCTTTTTCCCCAAAAATCTATCTCTGAATTTGTAAAACAAATTAATCTATGTTCTCTAATATAATTGTATTAAAATATGAGATTCGGGGCTATCACGAGAAATAGGTTTACCAGAAATAGTAATGGCATTACTCCAGAGCTCGCAACTTAAAATGTGTAATAGTTATAGATAAGATAAGACTTGGATATTCTCAGATATTAATTGAAAACATTTAAAAAACTACTATTGAAATAATTTCAGCTTGGAATCAGTAGATTGAATACTTGACACAATTTTTAAGGACTAATATTAGAGATCCTATTAGCCAAGCTCTTCAGCTCTTCATAATTCAGTTTAATTCCAGTTCTTCAAGTATGTTTGGTCCTTAAAGAGGAGATTTTAAGGTAAAAAATTGTCAGTATGTGTTTTGACAAAATATATAGAAAATTATTACCATCGTCAAAAAGTGACAACATTAGGGTTATTTTCCAATTGCCAACAAATGTTTCAAGATTAGACTTTTCCTCTTATTATAAATGTAAACACAGAAGGGTAGATAATTAGCCTTCTCCTTAATAAATAACCTGCTACTTGGCAAATAATTATGTGTTGTAATATAGCCTAAGTATCATGGCATATTTTATAAGTGTTTTCTTTAAAGACAATTTCCATAAATGAATATGAAAGCCAAAATGATGTCTTTAATAAAGCCCTTTTATACAGGTGTGGGTTTAGATCCATAGCAGGAAACTCTTAATATATTAACATTAACATTTTCTGCAGGAAAAATGCTAAAGTAAGAAAATGACAAAGTTAATGTTTGTGAGCTTTCAGAATAGACTGAATCAATCCCATTAAGACATAGACCAGACCATAACACTTGCCCAATTCAATAACTTCAAATAGCTTCACATCATCCTCAGATTAAATTCTAAATTTATCAGAACTCCCGCAGGTTCACGAGACCTTATGTGCATTGGCTTCTAGCGTGGTCTCTGGTTTGATGAGTTCATCTTACTGATATCATTCCCTCTATACAAGTATACTTGCTGTGCTTTGAATAGGCCAAGGAGAATTTTGCCCCAGAACTATTGCTCCTCTTTCCATGCCACCATGGACCAGGGATTGAGAGATTGAAGTGAGTCCAAGTGCTATGAAGCCCTCTGTTACGAGTGGTCCTCTTGCCCCAGCTTACCCACTGTTGAAATATAAGCACGAGCCACCAGGACTAGAAAGCCAGTATCCACAAGTTAGGCTAATGCTCTCATTGTTTTATTTGAGTACTTTATTAAAACCCCTGGCTTTCATGTTGGGAAATGTTTTCTTGTTTATTCTTTCAAATTAACTAAAACTTCACAGGTGGTATGTTGTCAATAATTAGATGCATGTAATTTTTGACATTGTAGCAGTAGATTGTTCTGTACTATGTTTAATGTTCAATAATAAATTTAATAGGTTGTTATATTTTATTTATTTGAAAAATGTGTTTCAAGTCCTTGTCTTGTTCTGGGGATGACACACATGGTTACATAAGGAAGTAATACTTGCTTCAACATTCCAGTGAGTGAGGAAGTGTCATGGGCTCAGGTGCAGAGGGATAATCCAAGACTGTCCATACTAGACACATTTTAAATTCAATAGCACAAATTCAATGACAGTAAACTGATGGCAAACAGTGTATTATATAAGCAATAATAAAAAAAAGACAGAGTAATTATACAGATGTCAGATAAAACAGTCTTTAGGGGATGGGGAGATGGCTCAGTAGAATAAGCGCTTCCCTGGCAAGCACAAGGGCCTGAGTTCAATCACCGGTTCTGAAAAAAAAAAAAAAAAAAAAAAAAAAAAAAGACTTTAAGGGAAAATGTTCTCAGTGAAAGAGAAGGACAATTTATAATGGTAAAGGTGTCAGTCTGTCAGGAAAATATCACAAACTATCACAATATTAAAATGTATGCACTGAAAACAGGACTCATTAGAAATGAAATAAAGCTGTATTAAAGAGAAAAAGAGCACTTCAGTGATGGTGGTCAGAGATTCATTATTCTATTTTTAATATAGCGTAAGAAGTCTGGAGGCAGATCAATAAAGAAAGTCTTGAAGGCTCCTTTAAATCAAGGAGTATTTAACTTTAATAATTCATATGCTTCCAGAAAAATCACCATTTCTTTTGTGTTTTCCATCCTATGCAAGTAAAGATTTTCAAAGTGGATGCTGACGATCTTCTGAACTTCCTCAGGCTCTGTAGTGGTTTCACCTTTTTCATTCCTTATTTCATGAATTTTAATTTCTTATTTCCTTTTTTTTAAGTTTAGCTAGAAGTTTATCAATTTTATTTATTCTTACAAAGAACCAACTGTTGAATTCATTAATTCTTTGTATTATTTTCTTCATCTCAACTCCATTAATTTCTGCTCTGATCTTTATAATTTCCTTCCTTCTTTGGGCTCAAAAGAAGCTTGAGGAGCAGCATTAGGTTGTTTATTTGTACCAATTCTCTTTTTCTGATATAAGAATTTACCATTATACATTTCCCTTTGAGGACTGATTTCATTGTATCCCACAGATTCTGGTTAATTGTATTTGCATTTTAGAGTAAACAACAACCAAAAGGTATAATAGACATTGTTACAGGAAAAGAAACCACTCAAAGAAGAAAAAATAACTGGAATACAGAAAGGAAAAAAGAAGGACTATATGTGTGTGTATAAATATAGGAATATATATGATTCATATATATTCTGTATATGATTGTATTACTAATTTTAATTGTTCATTGAAAGGAAAAGTTAGTTTTTATACTGTTTCATCAATTTTACATTCCTATATTCCTAAATCTGGTAATCCGAACAACTACTTGGAAGAGTAACAACATGACACGTAATAACAATTGTTAATTTCTTATCATTGTGTCTTGTAATATTGCTTTGCCTTTATTGTCTTTAAAATAAAAAATTAAATCAAGAAGAATTAACAGACACCAATATAGTGTACAGTATATACCTTTACACAACAACAGAATATATATTCTTTGAAATGTACGTGTAATATTTTCAAGGATAAATTACATACCAGACTATAAAACCAGACTCAAATAATTCCAAAGTTTATATGTAGTTTACAACAACAAAATAAGATTTATAGAATTATCATTTGAGAAAAATGAAAAATTTTTGCCGAAGGATATTTATTTGACATGATTCTCATTATTTATTTTAATATGCAATGAATTTATTGCTATTTAATTAAAATATGAATTAAGTAGTCAAAATCTTTCTGAGTTTTGATTTCCACTCTGGCAAATATTGATTGATACAATCCAATAAATAAAAGCTCTTTGATAGTCTTCAATAATATTTAAGAGAATTCTATTACCAAATGTTTAAGAGCCACTGATAGTGGCTTCTACATGGAAGCTATGTCAAGAAGCCCACCAGGATACCCGCTGCACTGCAGCATGCAAGAAACTCTTAGCAATGACCTCACTGGAGGGAAGAAGGCCAGGTAGAAGTGAAAGAATGAGCTTAATCACTTTCTACCTCTTTCACTGAACTGAGGTCATGGAGTGAGACACAGCCAGCTGTATTTGAAGAACTGAGAAGAGCACATTGTGATTGGAACATAAGAAAGTGTCCCAGCGTGGAAGACAGAAAATAAGATGTGTGCCAAGCGCACCCAGCTTGTAGGAGGGAGAGGACATATTTCAAATGTCTGTAATATAAGGCAGTAATAAAAGGTATAGAAGTCACCAACTAAGTGCTAGTTAGAGAATAATCACTTTATATAGAGGACAACCTCATTACAACATTTTCAACATGCAGAATCAAACCTACTGAAATGTTAAGAATCTCAGCAACATCAAAATGTGTAATCTATCCATAGAATCCAGCTCCTTGAAACTAAATCTCTAAGGTTGCAGGTATCATAAGTCTTGCCAAATGAAGAATACTTGAGTGAATGCTGCACCCAGGAAGCAATTGTCATGAATTAGAAAAGGGAGGAGAAATCTTTGGATAACACAGCATGATTCCCTCCACTCCTACCTCCATCTCTTTAGGTTTTGAAGAACTAAGCCCACTATTTTCTAATCTTCAGCAGGGATTTTATATCGAACAGCTGCTATTTAGGTATCCCCTTTTGCTATGAAATTCAAACCCTCATTTTATCTCCTTTCCTTACAGCAAAAATTGCTATATCTCACACCCAAGCTCCAGCTGTCAGATTCACACACCATTTCTATTTCAATGGTTAGAATAATCCCTTGCTCCCTTGTTTTCATTGAGCAAGAATGTGCCAGCTTTAAAAAAAAAAGAGGGAAGAGAAAAAGAAACACGAAAAATGTATTTGTCTGAACTCAAATACTCAAAGGGGCGAAAACAGCTTGAAGAAATGTGATGCTTTGTTACATTTTGCATTAGAAGCACAGTTTTTCTTTGTTAAGTGTATGAATACATCTACATATTACATATATATAAATTCAGATAGATGGACATGAAACTTTATAGACCTTTCCTTTTCAGAAACCACTATGTAAGTCAGAGAAGATACACAGCAGTGCCAAAAATCTAGTCAATGTGATCATATCTATGGCAACCATTCTTAAGTTAAATTGTACTTTGTTAAATGAGGGAGAAAAATATTTGCAACTTCTCAGTCTTTCTTTTTTTATTATGATCCTGGCAATCTGTAGCATGGTAATTACTGCTTAGTATTTACAGAGTCAGAAATTCAAATTCCAAAGTAGCCTTAGAACTGGGGTCACCCTCATAATAACTAAGACAGGTGATCTCTAAAGGTATTATTGTAAACTGACACACAAATGAAATCTCAGCTGTCCCTATCCTAAGTAGGAAGAGTCAAAAGATTTCTATTAAAGAACGGAGCTCTTGGAGAGATTGGTATCTGATTCTGCATGAGGGTAAAACAAAAGAAAGGCTCAAAACTAAACCTTTGAAGTGCTTCTTAAAATCTATGCTAGTAGCATAACCACCTCAAACCAAGAATGTCTTAGCAAACATAAAATAATAACATAAGGAATGTCTTAGTCATACAGAGAACAAAGATATGAGAGAGAAATTTTAAGACTTCCCACCACCCACAGCCCCCAACTCCATGGCTCTTGGTTTCTTTTCTTCATGACTCCCTGTTCCAAAAGTTTCAATTGGTTTCCTGTAACTTCAGTCCAACATGTTACATTTTCCATACCTAGGTTCAATGTCAGCTAACCTGAACTCATTTCTTCAAGCTCTTCATGAACAGCAATGAGTGTTTGCTTCAATATTATTTTCCCTCCAGCTATTTTCCTCACAATCTTTCCAACACAAAGAACTCACCCTTCTGAGCAAGTGTGTTAGGTAAGAAGAGAGTGCCATTTGCCTGGGTAAACATGGCTCCTCTTCAGTCCAGTCGAATGATACCCAGCACCCAAGTTCTCTTGCGGGTTCATGAGGCACATCTCAGCGTCAGCATCTGTCACTTACTTTCCTGCCATCGAGGAGCTTATATCACTTCATTATAGAAGAGAACAAATGAGCGTCAGTGCTAAATAATTAAGTTAATGGTAAGACACTATTTCCTAAATATAATAATTTAGGTACTCAATTAAAACCTCAGGGAGTTTGAAATAATTCAGAAGACAATTACATAATCACTCTTAAAGGCAGGATGGTAACAATGACATGAATCAAATTATCTAAAAGGTAACAATAATTTCTCTGGCACTGCAAATATATCTAGCAATGTCTTTTCTTTCCCAAAGGAAAAGAAACCCCACGACTGCCCTCTGATAATAAATATTTATGAACTATATTTTTTTCTAAAAACAAACAAGCAAAAAATACTGAGATCAGGAATTATGATCTGCCCTACAATATTTTGTCCTTTGCACTCAAAACGTTTACCTTTGTTAGAGAACAGATATATTCTTCACTTCTAAAACTTACAACTTTAAGCTAAATGAAAAACATCTAATGTTTTTGCTTTAAGGTTGTTTGCCAACTTTGGAGAAATATCTTCAATTCCTCAAACAGATGGCAAGGCCACCTTTAAAAAATATTAAGCTAGCTAAAATAGATACAAGCTGATAGTTCTCCTTCTAATAAACGCTGATGTGGACAACTGAATGCCTCCCATTCTGTTTCAGCAATAAATCACTTTCCTGACTTGAGTTAATAATGAGATTTTTAATCATGTGAATTGAACATATCCTCTAGTTAATAAAAATGTATCACCTCCTTTTTATCTTTAATAAAAGATTTGTACACTGCTCAAATGATTGGTGTTACATTTTTAAAGAACCTGAGATTGATGTTTTTCAATTCTCCTTTCCATTTTTCTGGGCTTTTAAAATTCAAAGGTAATATGCTCTGTAATTAATAATTCATAAGGTAATTTTAAGACTTTTATTCAGAAACCTCTTTCCTATTGACTTTAGAATGTGTCATAAAAATGCAGGTATTAATATCTTGGAATTCCCAGTTCTGTAAGGTCCTTGAATTTAAACAACCCAAGACTTGTGTTTCAGAAATCAGGGGGCATAATTTTCAGCTATAAGATATGGAAAAAACAAATATTTTTTAAAAGAGTTATTTACATAGGTGTATTTCTCTCAACTGACAATTAACCACAGACAGATTTCTCCTGTTATTCATGTAATTGTCAGGATTTATATTTTTTCAAAGGGGGAATTATTTTGAGGAATAAATCACAGGCAAAACAGCTCTATTTGAAAATGCTGTTTTTTACTACTCTTCTAAATGTGCATTTAAGCTTCTGGAGTCTCTAAAAGATTTATTTAAAGACACTTTTACCTGAAGGTAAATCTTCGCTTCTCTCATTGGTTTTTTTTTTTTTTTTTCAGGCATAATGAAGTAGTGCACATGATGAAAATATCTGAGGAAAATAATCATCCTTTTTTCACCTTTAACTTCTCCTAGAAAGGGTTCCTGAGACATTGGTGAATGTGTCCGAGTGTCCGTTAACCACATTTGTTAGAAGGTAATTCTTCGAGGACACACAGTGAAGTTTGCTAGCATGCATGGGCCAGTACATTTCACGCTATCCTCATAAAACTGCCAGGCATCAAATAAGTATGGTTATGGATGGCAAAGTGCACTGTAAATATAAAAGACCTCAGCGGTTCAAAATTTATCAAACGCCCTATCGGAGTGCTGCAGTTTGGATGCGTGCAGAAAGAAAAGTGGAAGCAAATTCTAAATGGTTGAAGAACTGCCCAAAGTACATCATTAGGCTAATAAAATAACAACAACCCCAGGGCCAGGTAGATAGCTCAGCGGACTAAAGCGCCTGCTTAGAAAAGCTTAGACAAGCGCAGGGTGGTTCAATACCCAGTACCACATGCTGTGCCAGCCCTACGCCCAGGGCAAGCTGAGCTGGCCCCAGAGTCCAACTGTAGTGGCACACTCCTGTAATCCCAGGGCTGGGGAGGCTGAAAACTGGAGGAACACTACGAGTCAGAGCTGTGCAGTGAGACCCTGTAACAAATAGATAGATAGATAGGCAGATAGATAGATAGATAGATAGATAGATAGATAGATAGATAGATAGATGATAGATAGATAGATAGATGATAGAATAACACCCCTATTCAAAAAATAAATCATAACTAAAAATAATCAATACTGTATGTCCATACCATTTTCTACTAAAAGATCATCAAGGGGCTCTATGTTTGTTACATTCGTTAAGAATTACCAGGACCTGCTATATGTTTCCATGAATTACTATTTTTTATTCATCTACACGTTCACTCATTTGCTCAAGAGCAGGAATATACCAGCAATGTAATGACTGTTTTCATACAAATCAAGACAAGCTTTCAGACCTATAAAAGTGAGACACAGAGTGGAGTGGTAACCTGGGGAGAGGTTTCAGGAAATTTTATGGGAGAACAAGGGTTAAAAGATGAATGTGTGCTCATCAAGTAAGCAACGGTATGTAAAAGGCCATTCTGGTCAGATGGAGGAGCAGCACCTGGAGCCCCATGCACCCCAAAACATGATTGAGTAATGCTTGCGTCGCAGAGCATTCAAAGGTTGGAGAAGTTTTTGTAAAACGAAAATGCCAGAGAGCCAACCAGATTAAAAATTAACTTAACCTTTCCATGAAATATAGACTTTTGTCCAGCTGGTGATTTTGAATCATTGAAGAGCTACCAGCAAGAGAATCATTGCACAACTGGTATTGTACTTTACAAAGATCACACTGGAAGCAACACAGAAGGCAGAAGAGAAAGGTGGAAAGTAGAGATTCTGAGAGCAATTAGAAGACTCTAGAAGTAGTAAAAGATGGTGGCTAATGGGCCCAATGTAAAGCAAAAATGATAGAGAAATATGCTAAATATTATACAGTATATACCTAAAATATATCCCTAAAGCAGGTAGACACCTACTTGTTGGTGGTAGGAAGGAGAGGGGTATGATTTTAGGATGAACTTTCAATTCCCTCTTTGATAACTGGAGGATAAAGCTGGTCAAGTAGGAACACAGAAGGGTAAGTATAGACTTAAGGATACCTCTACTTATTTCATATGTAGCAACTGATTTCCTCAGGCCAGCGTGGTAGACGTTCAGGACCTAGAGTAGACACTGGAGTTATGACCGATCAACTTGGGTTATGACCAAAGTCCCAATGTTGTGACCTCAATGCTAGCTACTTGGGCTTCCAGATGGCCTCAGAAACAGATTTAACCCTTAAAAGAGTTTTCTATGGTTTTCTTTTTCTTTTTTAAATTAATTTTATTGAGAAAGAAATAGCAAAGAGACAGTTTCAAAACAGGTTAGTGGGACACTTACAATAATTAATAAATTGCATATTGTTATCTTCATAGTAGTTATTCAAAGTACAAGATGCAGACATGATATCTTGTCTAAACACTGTTAGTATAAATCTTCTTATTGAACTAAGAGAAAGTAGCTATTTTGTATGTAAAGATATATATTTTTTCCACTACAAAATGGTCCTTCATTTATATCCCCTATTTTTGTTTAGTTTTGTCAGAGATGGGTGTTCCATTGCCATTCAAATCTTGTAGGTGCATGAATTCAGCAAAATATTGTAATATAGTCCAGTAGTCCATAACAACAGTGTGTTAATTGAGAAGTCCTGGGCCAGTGTCTCTCTGAGGACACTAATGTCTGCCTGCATACAGGAGACAGACTTCAAAGACTGTATAGAGGAGCACAATTCTTGGTTGAATTACAACCAGCCTTTGGGAATGAATTAAGTTTGTAGATCAAGGGTTCACTGCAGCTGGAATGCACAATGTGGCACGTTGGTGAAAGAACTGAGCTAGAGAGCTGCTCTAACCTCCTGTGAGGAGGAACAGTTGACACCTTCGGTCTGAGTCAGGAACCTATGGGACTATAACTTTGTATCAGAACCATTCAAATTTGTATACAAAACTATGTGTTCCCAGGCTCTTTCACAAATATACTGGATCAGAATTTGAATTTGGGCTCAAGAATCTACATTTCAACAAATTTTTATTGTGTTCTTTTGTTTAATAATATTGGATTATAGAACTTCTTATCTGTTTTGTTCATTCCTAAATCCATAGTTTCTTGCAGAGTGCTTGGCACATATTAGCCTTTTCAAACCTCATAAACAGTTTTTCATATTAATAAATGAGAGAAAGAAGAGAATGAAAATTGAAGATTATGTCAGATATGGCTTATCTTCTACAAATTCTGTCAACAAACAACTCATCTTTTGCATTATGCAAATGGTTTCTATAGCCTTATTTTGTTCTATGTACTGTCCTCACTACAAAATTCAACATATTTTATCTTTTTCCAAATTACACATGAATTATTCAGGAAAATTTGAAAATTTCTTATATAGAGTTTTTAAAAAATTATACATACTGCTTTTACTTTTTAATGGCTAAATATTTGAAAACATGAAATAAATCATGAATCCTAAAATTTTCTTTTAGGACTAATATGATCATCTGCATGCTTTTTCCCTTTCTGTGTTTTTCTATTCATTTTTTCATCCCCTCTACTGTACACCAAAAAATGAAATACAATTACCTGCAGCATTTCTTGAAAATTTAGTTTCTAACCTCATTGCCCCTGACTATAGCCTTCAAACTCCAACTCCCCTTTTATCCTTTCTTACAACATTGAATTTCTGTGTTTCCCTTTCTCTGGCTGATTTTCTTCTCATTTCAAATGCCTGCCTGCTCTCTCTGCACTTGAACTTAAACTGGTTGTTACCAGGCAGAGATGAGAGACCTTGCGAGCTGCTGGAGAGGGTGTGTGAAGTGGTCTGGATCATGTGGCTGTAGTCTGCAGGTCAACTCATCTCAGCAGGAGAAGAAATTAGAACCTACCTTCCATGTCTGAAGGCATTTTGTCTACAAGTCAGCACCCCAGCGACAGCCCAGGCAGAGATTGGGGACATGCTGAAAACTCTGCACATCCCCAGTTCAAATTTGATGGATACAAAGAGAAAAGAGACTAGTCTTTGAAGGATAACCTTCTTGAAAAGGAAATCAAACTCAAAATCCTCCGACACCAGGTAACTCATTTGCCAGCTTTATCCTGCCCAGACTGTTTGACCCTGCTTATCTGGTGGCAGTCCTCAGGGAGCCCCTTGTCTGATTGAATCCAGCTGCAGACTAATGGCCAGCTGTCCTCTCACCCTCTGATCAGGACCTTCCAAAGGCCTAGTTAGAAACTCCTGGAGAGGGTGTATGGTATCAGAGACCTGAGTGTTCTCCCATGTATCAGGGTACTGATTAAGTGGATACATAGCAGATGGCGTCTTGTTTTAAATGGAGATGAGTAGGTGAGAAATTGTCTGGCTACACTGAATTTTTTAATTAAAAAAAAAGAATGGGAAAAATAATCTGCAGCTGGTATGTCATTTTTACCCCAGAAGCACAATTTTCCTTCATTCAGGCATAAAAGCCAAGAAAGGAAAACTCAAACTTTCTCCTTTTGTGGCAAATCTAAGAATGACATTTTCTGTTATATGAATATAGGGTAAGCAAATGATTCACTTACAAAATTGGCTGTCAGGTGTATTTCTTTTCCTTTTCTTTTCTTCAAAATGGACAGTCTAGAGTCCCCAGCTGATAGCATCATCCTCAGTATGAATCTGGTTAGAGACACAAAGCATCAGGATCCACACCTGATCTCCTGAATTAAAAACTGTGGGGTAAGAGAGGAGTAGGATCAGCCGCAGGTATTTTAACAAGCCTCTAGGTGATTCTGATGTGCATTAAAATTTGAAAATCACTGCTTTAGAATATTGAAAATTCACTTATTGCACTTAAAAGAAGGTTGTCAATTTTTAAAAAGACTTTCATCATCAATTCCTATGCTAGTAATTTTTTTAAAATATTTATTGCCATCTTATATACCACAGGAAACTGAAGCACAGACAGAGTCATCTCTTGGCCCAATGCATGCAAGGAATAAGTGGCAGAATCAGGATTTGGACTCAGGGGTCTGGATCTGAGCACATGCTGGCCAGTGTCCCTGTGGCTGCCCAGTTTCCTGTGTTCAACCAACTCCATCCCTGAACCCACAGGCAGGCTACAAGGCTTGTGCGCCACATGAGCTACATCAGCCACTCAAGGATTTCAACACCTTCTGGCAACACCTCAAATCCCTTTCCTCAAATTTCAGCTGCGTTTTACATGAAATTATTTCTAGCAATTAATTCACTGTGTATATATAGTTACTTTAATTATTACTGCTTCAATTAATATGCAATTGCAAGAAAAAATGACATTTAATTTTTTAACTGTAGATATTTTCAAACTTACAAAAAAATCAGAGAAAAGAGTGCAACAAACCTAATTTATCCATCACCACTCTCAGCAAAGTCCAACACAAGCCAAACATTGTTTCATTTCTGCTGCTAACCACACCCTGTCCCCTGGATCATTCTGATGCAAATTCCAGATCTATCATCTCCTCTATAAACATTTCAGAATATGGACCTACAAGATAAGCTCTCTTAAAAACATGACTGTAGCTGAATAGTCATAAAATCTCCAAAAAAAAAAAAATTCTTAAACTCTTTAGTGTGTAAGCAATAAAGATATTTTTTCTGATTTTCTAAAAAGGCTTTTTATATTATAATTGATGGAATGAAGATCCAAATGATGTCTTTATATTGTTTTTGGCTGGCAAGACTCTCTATTTTAAAGATATAGAAAAATAATAAATAAGACATTATAAATGATACTAATTTTTATAAAAAATAAAATGATAGGTTTTCAGCAGTTTTGTTATATTGCATATTGCTGTTTTCTTGTAGCTGCTCAGATTACAGGTATAACATACTAAATTGGTCAAAGTAAAAATTTTAAGCATTAACTGCTACTTTCAAAAAAACAGATAGAGAATAGGGGGAGATAGGTCAGCGGTCTAAGCTTGTAGCGTCTATATTGCCTGGCAAGCACTAGGACCTGGGTTTGATTCCTGGTGCCACGTGCCGTGCTGGCCCTGGAACCAGTTGTGGTGGCACAAGCCTCTAATCCCAGCACCGCAGAGGATCACTATGAGTCTGAGCTGTGCAGTGAAAGCCACTGACCAAATAAATAAATTTTAAAAAAATTTTAAAACTCATAGAAATTAATAGTATAATCATCTTAGTTATCCTGTTTATGTACATATATGATTTTTCCCCTTCCTTTTGCTTTTTTTCCTATCTTTTCTCCATCCCCTAATCTCAATTGTTTATTCCTTATGTTCAGTTTCTTTCTTTCTTACTATATCTATTGTACCTTTCAGATTTCATTTACTCTTGCAGGTTTTTACACAAAGGACACAATATGATATTTACACATATGGGTCTGATTTACTTATGAATATAGCCTCTAGTTGCATCCATTTAGCTATAAAACCCTCATGACAAGATTCTTAAGTGACACTAGGTCTATGGGCTTGCCACCATCATTCTGTGCATAGCTATTTTTTTCCTTGAAGTATACTTTCATCATTGCTGTTGTTAATAAAATTAGATAGTTTATCAGATTAAGCAGAAGTTAGCAAATTTTTCCATTCAGGAGCAAATTGTAAAGATCTTATGCTTTCAATGCCATATTATCTCTCTGTTCAGCTTCATTCTTCAAGCATAAAACCAAAGTAATACATAAGTAAAGTGATACAGTCTTGTTCCAATAAAACATTACTAGCAAAAGCAGGCAAAGAACGTAATCTGGGCCAGAGGCAAGTCTTTTCTATGCTATTCCATAGTCTCATCCTTTATTATACCACTATGGAACTGTTTTTACCCATGAAAGTCTTTATCAGTTGCTTTCCTTCCTGTAGTTTCTATATTTCCAGTTAAATTTAGAAGTTTGTTAACATTTGAATTTGATTCTATGTTTGGTCTGTTTGTTTTAATTTTTTTTTAAATTTTTTTTTATTTATTTGAGAGAGAGAGAGAGAGAGAGAGAGAGAGAGAGAGAGAGAGAGAG
>NW_004524658.1:5751216-5769584 GCF_000260255.1 Octodon degus
AAGTAGGTGCTTTAGACCACTGAGCCATCTCTCCAGCCCTTGTTTTAATTTTTAACTTTGAAAGCTATATACATAATAAAGATAGATAGATAGATAGATAGATAGATAACCTCCTGACATGTACGTATATTGAAGTTTATTTTAATAAAATAATAATTAAAATTAAAAGCAGCATACATGCAATGTACTTACAGTATACTATGTATATTCACGGTATACTTCTATCGTATAGAGATGTTATTTTCTAGGAATGTTCATCACGTATGCTTTATATCAAATACTGGAAAGCAACGATGTTCTAATTTTGCCATTATTTCATTATTAGCTAGATGAATATTTCAAAGGAAAACATTCTTTTATCAATTTTTATAGCCTTGAAGTACAGTCCACACAGGAAGGGTAGAATAAATGCTTGATATTTACCCCAAAATAATGATTTTTGTTTTCTAACATTTTCAAAGATATCTGCACTTTCCAAATATTATTAGAGACATTAGATATAAATGTATTTGAATTTTTCCAATCCAGTAGAGTCTTGTTCATATTGGTGCATATTTTTTTCCATACTTAGTCAATGAAAATCTTTCAGAGTAGCTCTTTATCTTTTTGACATAATCCTATTGTGTTTTAAAGTATCTTTCAATATGGAATGATATTCCAGATCTAACTTCTAAGATTTTGGATTCAAACTCTGAGTTACCCACTTTTACAATGATTTCTGGTTGATTTCAGTGAGAAAGACATTACAGACCATAATCTGAATATCTGGGGAATTATTGGTATTTTGTGGGTCTTTGTAGGTTGTTTCAGTGGACACATTAGAAAGGATTTTCTTAAGAAGGCATATATAAATACTTCAAAAATCTTAACCTTACCAGTCTTCAATCCGTAACTCCTTTAAATCATGCAAAGTAGCTGGATTTTCAAAACTCAACCTAACAGTATGTCATATTTTGAGGATTTTTTTGTTTTTTATAATTTTATCCCACTATGAATAAACAATCAAATTACTGAATGTTATTACCATTTTTGATAGTTCCTCCTTATGTGATTGGCCTGTCTCTGTGTTGTCTATAACAGTAGTTATTAAGTATATATGGCTATACTTAATAAAGTTTCATTAAATGTAATTAAGTAAAACTTAAAATTTAAGTCCTCAGACACATCACAGCACTTTACCTGTCCAATGACCGTATGTGACCTGGACAGTAGACCAGAACATATCTCCTCATCACATAGAGTTGATCAGGTAGCACGAATTCCTGGATACAGGAATCAATTCATTTATTTTCCTTTTATTTCAATTTTTAGAAACTTCTTTAATTTATTTTGTCATTAAATAAATACTCACAAAGTCCAAATACAAATCAGCAAAAAACCCAACTTTAATGTCTCCACTACCTTATTCTTTCCCATCCCATACCTTAACTTTTATAAATTTGAGGGTTTACCTTTCCACTGATTTTATTTTTAATTTAAACTTAGATGTTTTATATTTTCTTAAATTGTAGCATGTTATCTATTGTTTACTCAAATAAAAAACTTTCAGTTATTTACAATAACATCTTGCAGTACGAAAGAAACACTAACTCTTTAAAGTCAAAGCAGTGCTGATTTACCACAGTGATTTTTAGACAAATGCCTATGGAGAGCTGGAGAGACCAACGAGACACCAAATCCCAAGGAAACTTGCATTTACAGGGCAGTTATTAACAGAGTATCTTAAAGCTCAAGTTCATGATCAAAAGTAAATTCTCAACAGCCCAAGTGGTGAATGAAGGGTGACATGTGTGTTGGAAGACAAAAAGGACCAGTTCAGCCCAAAAGGATGCCACAGAGTGCTACTAATTCACTCTCCAATAAGAAATTTCAAATCCATGGTGTTGGTTGCCAGCAAATGCAATTTTTGGAAGGGTGGAACATGTTCATATTTCCTTAGTTTTTGTCAACAACTTAGCAGCTGTGTTCCAAATGGACTGAAGTTGAGCCAAAATATTGTCTGGCAGCCCTGAAAACAGAATCTGACAATAATTGATTTTCAGAGCATTCACAGCATGAATCCCAACATTCCACAGTCTGAGGACACTGGGGAGACAAGGGAGAAATGAACATAAATACTTATTCCTTAATTCTGTGGATAGTACATGACCAAAGAAAAATCTGAACAAAAGACTGGCCCCATCATTGTGCTCTGTTTATTAAGACAGAGTGAAATGTTTCTAAGTAAAAAATGACAATATGTCTTTGTGCCTGGATATTTTCTATAAGTCTCAAGGGGACTTTGCCTGCTTTTATGATATTGCTTTTAGGTATTACTTAAGACAGAAGGCATATAAGCTTAATTTCTCCCATTTAAAAACAAAATATGTCAAGTATTGCATTCGAATGCAAGGGAAAATATAGAATGTATCTCTTATAATTCTTTTTTAAAATTTATTTACTTGGTATAGGGTTCACTACTCAGCTCAGACTCATAGTGACCCTCCTGTTTTCAGCCTCCTCAATGCTGGATTACAGGTGTGCACCAGCATACCTGGACTCCGTGGCAGGCTCAGCATGCCCCCAGGGTGGGACTAGCAGTGTATATGGTACGAGGGATCTAACCCAGTCCCCACACTTGCATAAGCAGGTGCTTAATCTGCTGAGCTTTCTCACTAGCCCTTTCTTATAGTTCTTAAAACACAATTTTTTACAAGAAAAAATAAATACTACAGAAATTGTAAGTTTTAACCCTTTACATCCACTATGTTCACTCACTAGTCGGTATTACTTCAATAACTTGGGGACCTACATGGTGAGTATTCTATTTGTAATTTTAACACACATTTGTGCCAACCAATGAAAAAGGAATAAAAAAGAAAGTTATGCCTTCTATATCATTAGAAGGTATAAATCTCTACTGAAGCATTTCAAAATTGTAAATGTGAAGTCACATACGCTAAAAAGATAGAGCACCTTCAGGTGTTATTTTCAAACGTCTTATTTGGTAGAGGGAACTGAGATTCCAGGCTTTAAGACAATTTATGAATCTTGCCAAGATTTTCTCTCACTTTTCCATGGGGAAAAGTCAAGCTAGAACTGCGTATGCCTTGCGACCTAGTCAGAGCTGTTTTTCTCCTAATTACACGTTGTCATCCACGAGCAGGTATCAGTCATCTTCCTGTTCTAGACAAACACCAAAAGTGGTCACCCTAGCACGGGTGTGTGCTTCCAGGAGCACATCCTCTTTCTGGTTCACGTTTCCTGATTTGGACAGCACCTGCAGTCCCAGCTGGCACCTCACACATGCAGGGCGCTACAGTTGACCTGAGCTGGAGGTGGCGGCTCCCAGACCTTTGGCTGCGAGGACCTGTTGAAGGGCTCTGATCTTAGGCTATACTTGCTTTGTTTGCTGCAGGAAAAAAAATGCATTTCTGTGTATTCAGCATTCAAGAATGCTTTGCCTCTCAATCAAAATTTCCTCAGCATCCATTCTTTACTTTCAATTATCGTATGACCTCAATTTAACACTTCCAACGTTTCTCTCCACCACGTACCACTCAGAAGTGCCACAGGATGATTATGTTGCTTAAATGCTTAGAAATAGCTTACCAAACACAGAAGGAACTAAAGTGTTTTGAATTCTTGTTATATATCAGGCAACTTTCCATTGTATATAACTTAATCCTTAGGCCCTTTCTTTCACGTAAATTATAAGGCAAGTATTCTTAAAACTGATGTTGCAGATACAGGGCTTTTGCGAATCATCCAAGTTGAGCAGAAGAGGCAGATCTGTCCAGCTGTAATGATTGCATTCCTGATCATAGATTGCCTAGAGATTGAAGAGTACCATCTTGGGCATTTCCAGCCCCACAGCTGGATCAAAAAGTTTATTAGCACAGAACTGAGAGAGCAAGGTGTTGCTGAATCATCTCCATTTAGGAAAAAAATGTCAGCAATTGCTATCATAATTTTGTCCCGATCTTTTGAGAAAACTTTTCCCTTTTTAGATAACTTAGTCTTTCAGCTAATCTTGAACAGAAAACATGAGTGCATTGTCATCTATACAAAACACACCCTTGTCCAGTCCTCCAAGGCCCTGTTCTTCAACACCCAGGGCTTTTGTGCTTTCTGGCATCATCTCCTTCAAACTCATCTTCACCAAGCTACTATTCACAACCCCTTTAATATTCCTATGCATTGCTTTAGACTTCAAGTTTATTTTCCTTTAAGTATATCTTCTAAAACTAGAAATCTAAATTGTTGGCAACTTCAGAGAGAAACTTTCATATTATATGTTCCTTTCTTCTAAAAATAGAAAAATGTAAGTTATACTTATGGTTTTTGTTTTGTTTTGTTTTGTTTTTTGTTTTTTTTTTTTTTTTTTTTTTTTTTTTTTTCAGAACCAGGGATTGAACTCAGGCCCTTGTACTTGCCAGGGAAGCACTTACTTTACTGAGCTATTTCCCAGGCCCAAAAGTTATATTTAAAAGGAAGAATTTTATTTAAGTAGAAAACTGCAACCCAGCATTTCATTTACTCAGATAAAGTTTGATCAGTAAGTACAGAGAATATTTATATTGAAAATACGCTACAATAAGAAACACATTTTCATTATTCCCTCAGAATATTTTCCCCTCACTTCAAGCATATTTATTCCCCCATTCTTGCCAGGTTCTCAAGCAGGTCCAGAAATCCTCCTCTAAGAGCCTCTTTAGGTGGGCAGGGCAGCTGTCTTGTTGTCCTGAATCCATTCAAAATGTTTCCCTTCTATAGTCATTGTCACTTTGGGGAAGAAGCAGATATCGCACAGCAGCAGATCCGTATCTGAGGACACGCCATGATGTTTTCATGAACTTGTCTTTCTCCTGTCATGATTTCAGTCAGCAGCAGCATTTGTGCTCTTTATGGTCCCTCTTCACGAAGATGCTTATGAAAGAGGATTTGCACAGCTGCTCCAAGACCAATGGGATAAGGGTGTGCAAAGACCGGAGGTGTGTTTTGGAATGGAATTATTGGCAAAGTGTCTTTTGCTGCAATAATATGGTTTGGTTTTGATTTTTAAATTTGGGTGGTGTCTTGAGCAAACCCAGGGCATCCTGCTATCCAAGCACACACCTACCACTGAGCTACACTCCAAGTAGAATACCTGCTTAAAGGCTTTCCTGGGCAGCTGAAGTGGTCCATGCCTGTCATCCCAGCTATTCAGGAGGGTGAGAAAGGAGGAGTATGAGTTCAAGGCTAGCCTGAAAAGTATACTGAGACCTGTGTCAAAACAAAATACAGAAAGAGATGGGGATATAATTCAGTGTTGGAGTACTTGTCTAGCACATGTGAGCACATGGGCTCAATCCCCACTAACACACACACACACACACACACACACACACACGTCTTTTGTGATAATTCCAAATCTATGTCACCTTCGAGTTGGCAGCCATTGGTTATCTTTTCCCTTATGAGTTACTGAGATTTTCCTGGTTCATCATATGACAGGACATTTCAAATTAAAATTTGGGATTTGAATATTGAATTATGCCACTCTGAGGAGCCTATGGGGGTGCTGATTTTGTTTGTCTGTTTGACTGTTTTAGTGGGTAACTATTTCAGTTAGGTTCAGGCCACAAGTTTCAACCCCATCCTTTGTGGGTCTTCTTTTCCAAAGCTGCTTTAGTTTTCCAACCCCTACTACTGCTATTCAGCTCTCTGTCTCATGTGCCACTGGGGCCATCCTGGAACCCAGGCAGTGATCTACTCTGTAACTCACTTGTAAAAATCTTCTGTGTATTTTTTCAGAATCCAAAACATACATTTGAAACTTGGGCTAAATCTAGAACTTTCTTGTCCTATAACTTCCTGTGACCCCTTGAGGTCCCTGCTCTTTGCAATTGCTTCTCACTGCAGCATCAAGGGCATCCTAATCCTGGCCCTTGACTACAAATCCTGGGTCTTTGGCTCCCTGATCTACAACTTAATTTCCTCTGACTGGCTCTGCTTCAGGTTTCAAGCTGCAGGAAGGTATAAAAAAAGCCATCTATTGGGATTTCTTCCTTGGTTTTTGTACCACAGTTGCTCAGTAAGAGAGAAGGTAGAGGTGCCCAGGGACAGTAGCTGCAGTCACAACTGCTACCATGGGGTTGCAGCTGGGGACTGGGGCTCATTGGGGGCCCCTTTGTCACTCTCAGGCCAGAAAGAGAGTGCTTCTATTGGATCTCTTTCTGTCCAATCTGGTGCGCAATTCTGAGATTTGTGCTGCCTTTGTGACCAGGCCAGGAGACACAGAAGTAAAGCAAACTTGGGATTCTCACAGCCTTACTTTGTGCTCTGATTCACTCTACTCTTCAGGGTCCCTGCTGCCATCACTTCCCAGGGTGCTCAGACAAGTGGCTGCAAGTCCTGGTCTCAGGAGCTCCCCTTCGCTTCCCCATCCTCCTCTATCCTCCTCCCTGCTTTGTTTCATGTGTCCCCTTTTTTTGTGGTGCCAGGAAGCAGACCAGAGCCTTGTGTGTGCTAGGCATGTCTTGTACCACTGAGTGACCATCCCCAGCCTCTGCCCGGGATGTTTAGTTGCATTAAGCAGGGGAAGCAGGCTAGGATGTTCTTAGTTCATCCTAATGAGAAACAGAATCAAAAGTTGTTTTGAATTCAGAGTTACAAAACCAGTAAGACACTTCTGTACAATGCTCACTCAACAACTTCAACTCCCTCTCCCCCACCTGTTTTTTCTTCCTGTGGATTGGTGGTTGAACCAGGGGCTTTCATCTTGAACTACATCTCCAGCCTTTGTTAAAGGTTTGAGGGATAGCCTCACCGAATTACCCAGGCTGCACTCAAACTTGTGACCCTCCTGCATCAGCTTTCCAGAGTTCCAGGAATATAGGCATGCATCACCATGTCTGGTTTACTTTAATATTTTATACAACTATACTGCAATAATAAAACAAGAAATAAGGCTAAGGGTATAGCTTAGTGACACAGTGCCTGCCTAGCAAGTGTGAGGTCCTGAGTTTGATTCCCAGTACAAGGACAAAACAAAACAAACAAACAAAAAATCCAAACTGAAATTTTCACCATAGTATGATACAGATAACAAAATTATATATCTTATTAATTTGTCTTTATTATTTCGGTGCTGGGGTTGAACCCAGGGCCCAGGCACACTAGGCTCATGCTCAGTCACTGACCTATACCTGGGTCAAATTTCCCATTTTTCCACTAAAGTTCTTTCTGGTCCAGGCTCCCATCTAGGACTCCCCCTTGCTCTGTCACTCCCCTGGGTCTCCTCCAGTCCAGCATACATTGTCAGTCTCCCTTTCCTTCCTTGATACTTCTGAAGTGTACTGGTCACATACTTTGTGTAGCACCTTTCGCTTTGGGTTTGTGGGCTGTTTCTCATTTATAAAATACTGTAATACATTTCTAGGAAAGATGCCATGGAAATGACATGCCCTCCTATCTCAATAACAGCCCCAGATAGCAGTATGCCACTGGTGATGTTAAAGTTGCTCACTGGATTAAAGGGGTTTTGGATATTGTTGTACTCTGAAAAATTACTATTTTTCTCTTTTTTTGTTTTGCTTCGTTTCATGATACTGAAGATTTAACCCAGGGCCTTGTGTATGCCAAATAAATGTTCTATGGCTGAGCCACATCCCTGGTCATATTTCCCCCTCTTTAATAGTAAGCATCTTCAAGCTGGGCCTGGAGGTGCATGTCTATAATCCTAGCACTGAAGAGCCTGAAGCAGTAGATTACTCTGAATTTGAAGCAGCCTTGGCTACATAGTGAGTTCAAGGTCAGCCTGAACTATAGCGAGAGCTTGTTTCAATACCACCCTCCCAAAGTAAATAACTTCAGGAAACTCTTTACAACTATGCATATTATTTCCTCCTCGAGTATTGTCCTGCTGATCTTTAGCATTCATCAGTATATTTTGCCAGTTACAATGATTGCTGTATTGTTTCTATGTTCCTCATTCCTTCTGCATTTATTAACTGAAATTCTATAAGGAAAAGCTAACAATTTCTCCTTCATTTACTTATAATTACACATAATTACATATGTGTTAATATCAGTATGGACTTGTATTAGTTTTATTTTATGAGTTATAATCTAATACTGTCACTAATATTTTGTTGCTCAAATTATACTGACTTTGACAATTGGTAGCTCCTTCAGCTTGGCTGCCTATTGAGCACATTTTTTTTTTCTTTATGTAGGATTTTTGGGGAGACAGTCTCATACAAGAGACACACAAAAGTATATGAACACATATATTCTGATAGTGTGTATGTGTGTGTGTGATGTTGAGAATGGAACTGAGGCACCGTGTATGCCAAACACACACTTACAACGGAGCCACCAGGCACCCAAGGGACTATCTATAAAGGTGCTGGTAGCAGCTTGAGGCGCCCATGAGCCAGCAACAGCCAGAGTCACTCCAGCCCACAGATCTTAAGGGGTAGGTGGAGAAAGTGCTATCCAGGGAATCTGGCCTTACCAAGGGGCTGCCGGAGGTGAGCTGTGGCTGTGGAGAGGGTCAAGCCAATAATATGTTTTTACTATTTGAAGATTCACCAGAGTTCTGGAGTTTTCAATCACCTCTCATATTTTCTTCTTTTTCATATCTCTTTCATGACCTCTGTTTTTCTAAAGAAGAGAAAAATCCAAATTTTTCAAGGTTCATTAAGAAGTTGAACAAATGATAAGAAATGCCTCACAGAAAAGTTAGCCACCTTTAAATTAGTATTAATTCTAGCTAAGTGGATAGTTAGCTGCGTTTTTTTCTGTCATTATTTCAGAATCATGCTATTCAATGTGGATAAGTTTTGTTCAAATAAACATAGTTTAGAGAATTTAAAGAATGTCTCTGATCAAACAGCCAAGGCATTATTATCCATAGCTTTAAAAATATCATGCCAAAATATATTTCTATCTTAAAAGTAATATGATAGAACTTCATGGATTAGAAAATCAATGCAGAACACTCCCTTAACTTCTCTTCAGATATGTTTATTGCTCTTCTACTAATACCAATCAAATATACCATCAAGAAGACTTTTTTAATTGAATTCATTCAATAATACAACTCAAGATTAAAAACCTTACTTTAATGCAATCCTTATCTAGGTTACTTTCATCTTCTTTTATTTTCAGTGGAAGAAATACATAATGTGCAACTATTTTTAGGAGTAGCTAAGCCTCAATCCCTTGTCATCTCTCTTGGGAACTTTTCCTAGTCAATAGCAACCCAGGCAATTTTATGTGGTAGATCGACTTATGGTCTCTATACAAATATGTATAGTACTGTTATTGCCACTCCCTCTTCCACTCTGTGCCTTGAAAATCCTAAAAAGTACCACCCAGAGATTAATTGGTATAGTAACCACAAATACACAAGCCAGATTGATAGGAAACTAGGTAGACTCCAAGAACTGCCTTTAAAAATCAGTAAATGACAGCCTAAATCCCTACATTCTGAGTTGCATACAGTCTTCTCAAAGAAACAAAGCAAAGTTTCTGGGAAAAAATAGTAATGAAAAAAAATAGGGCCTGGAAAAATCCACCAATGTCTTGAATCAACTTCCCCCAAGTTAGAAGTGAATGAAATTGAGCATATCTCTAGGTCCAGAGCCCATGTGATGGCAAGCAAAGGAATCTGATCATACCAACAGATGTGGAGGGAAAGCCAGCTAAGCCAAATAGACAGAGAAGTGCCAAGAGCCTTAAAGAAATCAGAGAAATGAATTCAGGAACCAGTCCTGGCAGCGTCGTAGCAAGCCTATGTAAAGATCGCAACTGCGAGGGACATGCTGTGACCACCTGTAAGAACACATGCTGCTCTGTTCTTAGGAGGAAAACTAGGATGTGTTTTTCACTTTGTGGCAAGTAGAGGTGCTTCACAGGCAGTACCTTCGAAATAGAGGGCTGAATTCTCAAAACAGGGGAAAAATCAAGAATCTATTTTCTCGATGAACACCAAGCCTGAAGGGAAAGACAGAGAATGTGCATTGTCTCAACTCAGTTCTGCCACCAGCACTTGCCTAGCTTACTCTTCCTGGGCTGCTTCCTAAGCTGTCCTTCAGGGTCGGAGCGTGTCACAACAGCAATTCAAGCCCTTCTTCAGAGGCGAAAGGATCAAGTCCATTTATGCAGCACATACTAATTTGTTTAGTCTAGGGAAAGATTTCAATGTAACTGGAATAATATATTAATCGAATATCTTCCTGGGACTCCTCCATAAAGACTGTTTCTTTCAATTTAGCATCTGTGAGGAGTTGAGCAACACTGATTGCAAGGTTTTCCCCATAAGCAGTTACCTGGAGGGTGATGATCTGTCTCTGGCAAATGGCAAAAAGCAACACAAGTCTGAACAGCAAAAAAGGGCAATGGGTCAAGACTGTTGGATTGCCAGGCAAGCTGGAGGAAGATGCAACTCTATTGGTTTATTCTATGGGATGCCTTACAGATGTCTACAAACATATTTTATTATTTTAAAGTAATTTTCTAATATATATTCAAATTGTTAGCTATGACAAAAATTAACAGAAGTATAACAGACATAGCTACAATAATAAATTTTTTGAAGAAACTAAGTAGGAAGTATGGCTGGCTTTCCCAAGGCATCAAGAATTAGAATTTTGGGGGCGGGGAGTCGGCTCAGTAGAATAAGTGCTTCCCTGGCAAGCGCAAGGGCCTGAGTTCAACCCCCGGTTCCGCAAAAGAATTAGAATTTTTAGTGAAACTGCATCTATTTTGCTCAATTCTGAATTACTGAATGGAAAGATGAATGGATAGATACTAGAAAAATATACCGAAAATTATAGAAATATATGTCTAAATGATTCACAAAAGTGAATTAGATTCATATTGAGACTGCACCTTTGCAAATAAACCAATTTATACCTACAGCTTTGCAGAAATATAAACAGAAAACTTACAATTAGGAATAAAAACTTAAATATTTCAGGAAAAGGAAACTACAAAGTGGTTCCTGGCCATGTCTCCAGATATTAAAATATATCAAGTTCAGTTTATATTACAGATCAAAGAGAAGCCAAACACTTCACCCCATTAGGGTTCAGTTGTCAACCTCTTTCTGCCAGTGAAATATGGCTGGAGCTCAGGGAGGCTTTAGCCTTACAAATCATCTGGAATCTACCTGCCCTATCCACACGTTCTATTGCACCTCCCTCCAAGCTATATTTTGTTTTTGTTTTTGTTTCTAACAAACCTTTCAAGAGATCAACTTCAGCCCAAGCAGGACAAGGCAACTAGGGAATAAAGCTAAATCTTAGTTGCTATAAGGCAACACTGAATTTCCACCTGACTGTTAGAATTCATCATAATCTTCTCTTTCTTTCTTTTTTTAGAAAAGATACATTAATAAAGACTGAGGGTTTTAAAAGAATACCAGTCCCTAGTTCTTACATGAAAGCAAGTAAAACTTTTATGATGGCCACAGAACCATTGTTACAGGATAAGAAGTTAATTGGCTCTAAAAGTTTATTCACAGACTTAGTGACACTGTGTCTGTTTCTGTGGCAACACAAAGATAGTTGTGGCATCTGAATCTTAGTCTGATCATAATTAGACCCTCAATATAGACACAATTCATATCTGCAGAATATTCTCTACCATGGCAACAGAGACTATTCAGACTCTACTTATTTCGGGGGATACTGAAAGATTTAAACTCTCCAAACTGCCACACAGAATGGCTCAGCCTTAGCAGACTGTATCCAAAGATAAGCTGTGTTCATTTGTTAATTTTTTTTAATTTTATTTTTTCAGTAACAGGTATTGAACCCAGGGCCTTAACACTCAGCTATAGTCTCAGCCTCCTTTTTGTATCTTCAGATTTATTGCAAAGTCTCATTATGTTGCCTATGATGGGCCTAAACTTGGCTCAGAATCCCATACTGCTAAGATTATAGGCCTGCATCATATATCTTGTAGTTCACTTCTAATTCCACAGTGCTGTTGTCTTTGTCTTCTTAACTGTTACATTGGTGGGGTGTTTAATACCTATACAATGTACTAAAAGTATGTATAAGTACACATGGAAAACTAAAGTTGAGAAAGATTAATGGTTAATTTCAAGTCCTTCATAGAAGCCCGGTGAAAGCCTTGCATCTGGGGAAGGCCAGCTTCCTTCTTCACAGATAGTTTTTGAGCCCTGTCTTCCCTCACATGCTGAAAGGGTTAAAGGATCTTTTCTCTGAGTGTTTAATCTCATTCATGTGAGCAGCGTTAATCATCTCCAAAAAGCATTACTGGCTAATACTATAATCGTGGTGATGGATCTCAGTGTATGAATTTGGAGAACTCAAGCATTCAAAACATGGCTTTAAGCCACTGACATTTTTTGGAACTCTTGGCATAGTAATTTGCCTAACCTTTTTCTCTTTGCCATATATTCCTTCATGCATTTTTAAATTGCCCTAATGTCTCTTCCTATTTTTTACTGTTTCCATTTACTTTAATAAAATTTCCATTCATAAAAGTATTTAGCATGCCACAGAAACTGAAAGAACAGCCTAACCCTCAGACATCCAGCCACGGAAGTTCAAAAAACCAAATCTTTTCTTTATACAATTTCTAATCTTCCACAAACAAGCTGGTGTACCACACCACTGGAAATATCTTTCCCTAGAAATATCTATGTTCAAAAAGAAAAAAATACAAAAGCTAAAGCTCTCACTAAGGAACCAAATATTCAGTAGAGGCACAACACAACACTGAATACTAAAGTCCAGTCATTCTGTTTACATATCAAAAAACAAAGCCTGGTTCATATAATAGGACTTTAGTGAAGAGCCAACATAGATTCAAGCTTGAGAGCCTGAAAGAGTAACATGAAAATATCTTTAAATATTTGAAGTAACTATGTATAATTCTCTGACACAGGGAAGAATCTATTGCTTTCCATCCGTTATTATATTTCATGATTGCTCTTCTAATAATGTGTGTGATATTTCCCAGTTGTGAAATCTCCCTGATTGCCAGTGATTAAGATTAAACGAGAAGATTGCGCTCCTCCCCCAGGTAGCTGTTAGCAAACATCTGAATCACAGTGATCTGCCTGCTGAACTAAGAGGGTGCCTCTCCCTAGTAAATAAACATTCACTACACATTACACCAGTGCATTTATATGCACTGCAGCTTTTGATCTAAATTATCCATTTTTTTATAGTTAGCAAATCATAGGCTTCTTAAGAAAACCAAGAGTATGGCATGCAAGATCCTTGTTTTTACACATACTAAATAAACCATGCCTGAGGCACTGCAGACATTGGAGCTTCATGAATAGGAGGACAATATTATTACGAATTAATGATAATCAGTCCCATTCCCTTATGTCTTATATTTGGCCCTATGAAATTATGAAAGCAAAATTGAAACAATGCTATCCCAATTAATGATAAAGGTACAGCCACCAGAAGAACACGCTGTGTGACACAGCGTCACAGTGAAAGGTTGTATGGGCCAGTGTAGCTGTTATGAAAGATGTATACCATGCAGTGGTCTACTTAAGTTGAGTAATGATACAGACATCTATACTCTAAAACAAGAAAAACTAAAAGTTTTTCAAACTTAAATATATTAAAATATCTTTTACTCTTACTTAAACAGGTAGCTGTACAACAATACCGAACTATGCCATGTCTATTATTCAGATTGTGTTATTTCCTTCTGTAATTCCTACCTCCTTTGTTCTATGGACAGGACCTGTCTCTCTGCCCCTATAGCATAGTCTACTGACACTTAACTAATTGTTATGGAACTTGTAAAGTCTCAGGTCCCTGATGGTAAGTACTTTGTGTTTTCCACTCTCAAAACCTACAGAAATGTAATGTACTTCTTGGGTTCTCAATAAATATTTGATGTCTTAATACAATAGTTTTCGGAGTAGGGTCTTCGAGCCCCAGGGGGTTGTGAAACCTTTCTGAGCAGATGGAGGTGAGTCTGTTCTTATATTAGTACAGTGGAGTTATTGTCAGACTCATTGGGTTGACTTTTGCACAGATGAAACAAAAAACATGGTAAGTGAAACAACGAGGCTCAGACCTCGAATCAGGCCAATGGCAACAAACACAACAAATGGTCATTGTGCTCTTCCCTGTCCTGCACTTGCAGGAAATAGAGTGCCAATTCCACTTATGGATGTTTTTGACAAAGCAGTAAAAGCATATTAATTGCATTAAATATTGACCCCTGAGTATGTGTCTTTTTAATCTTTTGTGAGATAAAAACAGGCTGGAGCACCTCTCCACTCTGCGTTACAATAATTCTCTCAAAAAAGTCTTTTCTGCTTGAGTTGCAAATTGAACTTGCTGTGCTTTTCTTGGAACATGATTTGCACTTAAAAGAACCAACAGGTAAATTATCATTGTTCACACTTGGAATTTGGCAGAAATGTTCCCATTACTGAATGGAGTAGGCATTCCATTTCAAGGAAAACACTTGACGCTATGACACAAATGATAAAATTCCTTTTTTTTTTTTTTTTTTTTTTGGCTGGTTCAGGCTGCCTTAAGGGATTTTTTGTGTGCTTTACCTGTGCTTGACAGCATCCCAAAACTTGAAGACTTTTCAGGAGACATCAATACTGATATAAAAGTGAGTTTCTAATATCTTATAAAGAAATGAGTCCCCACTGGGAGATCTCTGTATTAGTTCTAGTCCTCTGAGAAGCAAGTGCTAAGATAAGAGTAGATAGTCAAGAGAATTATCCATAGTGGTGCCTGTGAAATATAAAGAGAAAGAGCCAGGAAGGTGGATAGAGCCTTCTGACACAACACAGTCTGATACCAAAGAAGAAGGGAGGAAGGAAAACACTGTAACACAGTTCTAGGAATGTTCCTCTTGTTCTGGGGCCAGCAGCAGTAGTTTAAGGAGCTCTGCATCCTGAAGGGATGTATGCACACTCATTCTTTGCTTTGTTCAGACCTTGGCTGAGACAGCCTTAAGAGGTATGACCTTTGCACAGATATTGCGGATCCAGGGGCTACCAGTCAATTATGTTCCCTCAGATAGGAAATATATCTTCATGCCCAGGACAATCAGCACAGTGGAGTATATTGATATGTTCCAAAGGATCAATGAATATTGTTACCTAGTCATGACCAGATGAATAATTTAATAAACTGAGAAAATTTCATTGGTATGCCTGATGGTTTCAGATCTCACATTTCACATTTCAGTAGCATTCCATATTTAAGAAACCTCCATTTGTTGGGTTTTGATGTCGTATTGAAAATAGCTCCAGCCATCCAAAAACACTATTAAAATACTTTTCCTTTCTTCAACATATTTCTGTGAAGCCAGATTTTCTTTATACACTGTAATTCAACAAAAAGAACATGCCTCAACAGCCTGAATAAGACACAAATGGAAAAGCAGGTATCTTTTATTAACCCAAATCAGAAAAATGATTTGCAAAAGAGTAGCATAGTGTTATTCTTCTAACTAGTCACTTTTCTGAGAGTTACTTTTCCTAAAATATGTTATTTGTGTTAGCATGCAATTAATTTTTTACTGTTTTTTAATAAATTGATAAATATTTTGAAAGTATCTCTTTAATTTTAATTAAATGCCTGTAAATAGATATTATCCTTATAACATAGTATCTTGAGTTCTCAATAATTTTTAAGAGAATAAAGTTGGCACGAGAGGACAATTTTTGGGACCATTGCCTTTATTAAGCTTTAGTTTCAGGCATGAGCAGTGCAGTCAGGTCTCATAGGAAAAGCAGAGTCTCTGGCAGGTGACAGAGTAGCTCCAATGTCAGAAAACCAGAGCTTAGATTTTGGGTTCAATAGTTACTGAAGAAAGTCTTCTGACATGAAATTTAAGCTCTGAGAATCTGCTTCCTCATGCATAGATAATGCGATCTACTCCAAATTATTTCTAAAAGATTAAACTGAACATAAGGTATTTGTTGCCATTGAAATAAAGCAACAAATGCTCAGTAAAGTTTGCTTCACCTAGTGATTATTGATAATGCAAGTATTCCACTACTAGTAATTTTTCCCCACAGGAAAGACAAAATAAGCCCCTACTTAACGCTCCTTCACAGCAGTGTGTAGTAATGTTTGAATGCTCTGTCCCAGACCTGTGAATAGGGGGCCAGGGAGATGGAGCAGTAGAATAAGCGCTTCCATGGCAAGCGAAAGGGTCTGAGTTCATTCTTGGGTTCTGACAAAAAAAAAAAAAAAAAAAAAAAAGAACAGACCTGTGAATAGTACTGGTTATACCTGCACATAACCAAAATCTCAGGTTAAGTTCTTTTTATCAAATACTTCTGGCAAAAATAAATATCTGTACAAAAAATAAATGTCAAGCCCTGTCTCATCACACACCCATGCACACACATGGCTCTCTCAAAATGATGGGCTACCTAAATATATATGTAAGACACGAAAGCTGTAAGTCTTCTCAAGAAATATGCAGGATAATCTCTTTGTAGTTATGTGGAATGGAAGGTTTCTTAAAATACAAAAAATGACTAGTTATAAGAGAAAAAATATTAAATTTAACTTTATCAACCTTAACATTCACACTTTATCAAAATTGGTTTTTAAAATGACAAACTGTAGACCATAGACTGTAAATAATATTTATAACATAAGCATGAGATCAAAAAAGGTATTAATAATTAGAAAGGTACTCATAAAATTATTATTTAAAACACAAAAGACCATCCTAAAAATATACAGATGTTTTGATTATATATATCATGAAAGAAAATACTAATACTAGTACTAATACTAATTAATAATAATAATAAATACTAATGGTCACTAACCACAAGAAAAAGATTTCCCTTTTTAAATTATTCTTTTTAAAAAAGTAGTAACACTGGGACTGGGAAGATGGCTCAGTAGAATAAGCACTTCCCTGGCAAGCGCAAGGGTCTGAGTTCAATCTCTGGTTCCACCAAAAAACTAAATAAATAAAATAAAAAATAAGAAAGTAATAACACTAAGTGTTGGCAAGAACAGGAACAATTGAATTTTCCTGCACTTCTGTTAATAGCATAAAATAGTGCCCAGGTTTTGAAAGTGTTCGTTTCTTTCATAGTTAAACATCCATCTTTTTTATGATTCAGTAATTTGTCTTCTATACATTTCCTCAAGAGAAAAAAATTATTCTCATAAAGTAATGCATAACAATGGCAGCATTTGCTAAATACAGGAGCAGCTCTTTAAATACCTGAGATGTTTGTGCTCCCATTTGAGGATAAACTAGATGAACAAAGATGGGGAGCTCTCTGTCAGAAGTTTGGAAACAGACCCCCAGAGTCACTAGGATGAGCAGAGTGTACCGAGGTCAGGTCCAGGAAGCAGAAGCTGGAGGTCATCCTGGGCTTTTCTAAAAAAGCACATAAGACCAGGAGTTTTAAAAAGCATATTGGAGAAATTGTTCTCAATATACTTGCCTTAATGCCTAGCCTCGGCCCTTCACCCACACAAATGAGTGGACCCCAATGACCACAGAACCTCTTCCCAAAAATCAAACACAAATCCTCTATCCTACCAGATTTTAAATAAGGTGAAAAGAATAGCTCAACTACTTCTAACAAGACCTCTGAAACAGAGACCATATTAATAGTAATGGCAGTAAACATAAAGGCATTCTGTAAAACCCAAATATGTTTTTTGTCACATTTTATATTGAAAGACTGTTGTACAATCTCAACAAGCTAAGATTCAAGATTCTCTTTTGTTTGGCTTAAGAGCCAAGTCACTTGTCCCACTGACTGCAGTCATAAGTAGATGGATGCTGTTCTCCTGACGATAACACAGTTGGGTTTTACCCGTTCCTTGCCTCCACAGCTAGCAGAGTCGAAAGTAGGAAGAGATTTGACAGCACATTACGTGTCAGGCATCTACAAATCAAAGTATGTGGACAATTACACATATTGTCCACAGCAAGCTAATAATGAGGCTGAGATTCTTAGAATCGCTACTTTAAAAGTAAGATGAGTGAGGCTAAAAGAAGTCAAATAAGGATGTCAATATCATCTAAGAAATAGCCAAGCCATATTAAGACCCGTGGTCTTACCTATTGCGTTATTCATTTCTTTACAAATTTAACCACTTAGTAAATGTCTATCAAAGGTGCCAAATGGCGAAGATTGTTATAAGCACTAATAATATAATGAAAAGTTGAGTAAACAAATCCTAAAGGAATAGTAAAATCACAGAAAATGAATTAATGAAATATTTGTAATGTAATTAGCATTGATAAAGGTTAAAAAAATTGATAGCATGTGTTAGGGTGCAGCTTAGACAGGTAGGGTGATTCTCTTTGCAGAGGTGTCTTTTTTTTTTTTAAAGTTTTCTTGACAAAGAGATAGCAATGAGACAGTTTCAAATCAAATC
>NW_004524658.1:5776617-5793786 GCF_000260255.1 Octodon degus
CTCTCCGCACACTCACCGGACCTGGGCTAGGACTGGGTCTCCAGAGGTGTCTTTAAAATGGGACCCAACTGGCTAAATGTAGGCAGGTAGTGCAGTACACATTTATAAGGAAGAATTCCAAGTGTGGTAAAGTGTTTCGAGTGAATCCTTGTCACATCAAAAGTATAGAAAAAAGAAAAGTGGGGATAAAGCTGACACTAAGAGAAGAGTAGTAGTAAACACAAAAGGCTCCTAGGGTTATATCTTGTAGGACATTCTGGAACATTCTGTTGTCAGGGAGCTCAGAGTCTTGGATGGCTTTGAGTAGGGAAGGTGGATAGCCTGCCCACTGTGTAAAAATCACACTTGGGAGGGGATTCAGTGAGAAGCACGTAGGGAGGTCAATGAGGAGATCACTGTAGTAATACAGACTACAGATGACAGTAGTGGCAGTCTTGGCGAAAAGTAGTGGTGCTTACAATATGCTTTGGTCATGAGGCCATTGATTTAGGATTGCTTGAAAAGTCTGAGTCCAGGATGACCCTGAGGCTTTTTAACTACTACAATGCACCTTCTCTGGGTGCTCACTACCAGGAATAAACCTTTCGGAAAAGTGCCAGGAGAATGAGAACAAAACCCTTCCCCAGGGATGAGCAATATGCTTCCTCTAGAAACATGAATAAGCAGCAGCATTTCCAGTAGTGAGGCTGGTGCAAGGAAAGCTCCCACCAGTTACAGCATAGGGAAAATCAGACCATGTGTCAGGAAAAATAGTGACCATTCTTTACTCAACTATTTAAGCATCCAAGTCCCTCTAGTTCCATTTACTTTAAATATAAAATAGGCACAAAAATTAATGGTCTGCATACTCATGAGGTTGTTGTAAAGGTCAAGTGAAATGAAATAAATAAAAGAATCCTAAAAATTCCAAAGTATTACCCCCTCACATTAACAGAATAAGAAGTAAATGTTCTTAGACAGAGTAAATCTTGCTACATATACCTTATCATCTGGATTTATAATTACCTGAGATTGGGATTTGTCAGACATCTAACAGGTGTCCCTTATAGAAAATAGCATACTAATATATATCTCCTTTTTCAAGCCAGGCTGATGTCTCCTTGTTTTGTGCTCAGCTCTGCTGCCTAAATTGTTCTTTGCAACATGTAGCCATTTGGGCTTATATGACAAAAAATGAAAGGAAAACCAAAAAAAAGATAAAATTGCAACGAAAAAGGAAGATAAACAAAAGGCATGAAATATTCAAGTTTTCAAGATGATTTTTAAAAATTCAAACCAATTTGAGGAATTTTAGCTCTAACAGTTGAAGAACACTGGGGCTCAGTGAATCCAGGAAGGGCACAAGAGACAGGTTAGAAGAATTGTCACTCAAGCAAGAATATGAATGTTTCTGGATTTAGGAAACTTAACCAGGAACAACTTTGTAAACCCACTAAGGTACAGATACTATTCATTCCTCATTAATTCGTAGAAACTTCCGTGAGGTGAACAGCAGCACAGAAGATGGGCAATGGGCAGTGACCTTCTCAGTACTGTACATGTCTTATTAGGATTTGTGTTACGTGGACAGTTACCTGCATACTGGATTTGCTGGTATGTGCACTAGAGTTTAAAGTGTCAAGAGTTCACCATTTTGGACCCTGAATCTTTTCATCCACCATTTATATTTTTAATAATTTGCTGTAGGAGGATCTAGGAGAGAATAAAAGGAAGTGGTTTTAACTAGTTTCTATTAAAATAAACAAATATATAAAAGACCAGAGAGAGAAAATCCTAGCTTATAAACCACAACACACAACTAACTTCCCACTTTTTTATGCTTCTAACTACATTGCTCATTTCTTGCCATTAATTACTCTGCTTCACTAGACTCCTCTACCTTTATTCCTGGTCATTGATTATTGTCATTAATTCCACATATTAAACAGGTTAAAATCCGCACAAAGCCCAAAACGCCACCTTCACAGACTGAGGGGAAGAAATAGTTTTAGTTTCAGGTAGTAACAAATGATTCAAAGCTTATTCCAGAGACAAATTCTGAGAGAGTGTACTAATTTCACCTCACTCACATTTTCCTCCAGATTTCTGCACCTCCTACAGCTGGATTAGAGCAGGAGTGGCCCATGAAAACTGGACAGGTGAGTTTGTGTTCTATGCCTCATGTATTTCAGGAGCATCTAGCTCAGACTTCCTTGTTATTGCTTTACGGGTGCAAATTGAAGGTCTCTGAGATAATAGTGTAACATGATTTGCTCTTTTGGAAATAAACTGCCCAACTTTCATAGAACTATGTACAGAAGAAACTTTTATCTAGTAAGGCCACTGAGACTCTGGAGCTCTTCGTTCTAGTAGGCAGTATCAATTATTCTAAGATGAAATGCTTTTCTGGCCAATTATATGTTGGTTTAATCTATAGCAGAAAGAACCAAGAGATAATTCATATAAGTGCATACTGCAAGCACGAAAAGTACAGGAGATAATGTTCCAGCAGATATCAGGTATAGGATGAGAACTGAAACCCTAAATGCTTCTAGGGTGTTTCCTATGCTTCTACTTACCAGAATCAGAGTCTCCTACAGTTGTTGTTGATGATGTTGAATATATATTGAATATATATATACATATATATATGAGAAATTATTGATTTACAACAACAGTGTGATTTAGCTATTTAGTTGATCCTGATTTTTTAAATACCTATTTTGAGAGTAAATATACTAAGAAAATTGGAAAATGAAAGACGAAGGAAGGCATACATCTATAAAAATAGTGTGGAAGCCCAGAATGCTGGCACATGCCTGTCATCTCTCTGGTGGCTGAGGCAGGAGGGCTATAAAGTTAGTCCAAGGCCAGCCTGAACTGAATAGTGAGATCCTGTCTAAAAAAAAAAAAAAAACCCTGTGGAAATTGTGAATAGAACATGTGGATGCCAAGGTCTTAGGAGAGATAAGGGGCTCGCTAAAATTGGCAGAGACTGGTACAGAACAGAGGAAGGGAGAGCACAGCGAGCTGCAGACACTCAGAGGCGCCCACTGCTGGCAGAGGCTCTCTCTAGGAAATGAGGAAAGCCAATCTTGGTCCAGCTCTCAAGCTTGCTCAGTTTCTTTTCCCAGGTCGTGAGCCACTGCAAGCTGAAGTTCCACTGCATTAATTGGGTCAGCTTTGCAGGTTTGCTTTAATCCCATTTGAAACCAATGCAATGTCTGTCTCTATGAAAGAGTATCTCCCAAGTTTCAGGCAGTTGTGGAATACAACCAGTATGAGCTCTTAATCACATCTGACTGTGATTATGCATAGGATCTATTTATATGATTTCTTGCCACTACCATGACTGAACAGTTTCTCTTCTCTGCACACATTTTTGATACCCTTTTGAAAGTTTATGGGTTTTTTCTCCCTGTATTTATCCTCATAGTGTTTATCTTAATCTAATTGCTTTTAGTTGCATGTACCTTAATACTTGCATTCTACAAAAATGCACTATGGAGAAAGAGTTCTGTGTCATGAATCAAAAAGCTGTAGAGGTTAGGAAAACAATGAAAAAAATCAATTGTTAGTGTCCAGCAAACATCTGATGAGCAGAGAAAGAATTGATGCTTCAAGACAGGAAAAGCCACACTGAAACCTCTGCTAATAATGGCAAAATACAGTGTGAAGGGTCTCCAGGTTTCTGGGAAAATCCTGTAATGCACACAGTGAGGCAGCCAATGGATCATGAGGAATCCCCAAGTAGCTAAAGAAACCTTTCTCTACGGAGGAGCCTTCCTTCACCCAGGACACTGGCGAGCATGGCACCCTGAATCAGATCTGATGGGAAGCTGAAGTCAGATCCCCACAAAAAGAGAACTACTGCAGGGCGGCAGGTGGCTGTGAGTGTCTCTTTTCTGAGTATGTTCATCTCGTCCTGATGAAGCAAGTAAATCATAGCAATAGCAAGGACTTCATCTCCAAATTAACAGAAACTCAAGTCCTCTAATGGAGTTCATTACCTTTCAGACATTTCCTCAAACCAAAAAAGCTCATTGAGTTTCTCAGTAGCAGGCTTATGGCCACAAAGGTAGCCTGGCCCTCAGTCACGGACTCTGCTTCCCTCTCACTTCTATCATCCCCTCCTCTGATCAGACAGATACCAGCGACTAGTAGGTCTCTGACTCAGCTCTGAAGCACTGGGGCTTCAGTCATCTGAGACTCTTCACTGAAACATGTGTAGGCATTTAGGTAAAATTTGCCACTCAGAGTCAAATATCGATGATATACTCAAAGAGCTAGCCCCTGAAATTTTACAACCCCAGAGAATAAATTCATGTTCCAGAAAACTGACACTTCACTGAGTTCTTTGTTTATCAGTTTCAGATTCTTCCTGGATTATAGTTCTAAGAATGCTTAAGAAAGACTCCAGTGCTTGCCTTTGTAGCTGAGACTCTGCTTTTCAAAATAGGCCTTTCTTTCAAGCACAGTATTGATGCTGCAATTGTGAGTGCCTCACTGTTCCTACCTTTAGATACAAAATGTTCACATCTTGGTCTCATTCATTTAGAATATTGGTCTATTGCGTTATTCTAATATCTGTGTTTAGCTAGTTGAAATATACAAAGTTGATTGCTATTTCAATTAACCTTAATTTAATGGGTATTGATAATCTATTATCAAGAACTGATTTGGGACACTGAGGGAATATAAAAATTTATAGACCAATCATTTCCTTAACCAATTTATATCTGTGGTAATTAACACACACTAAGCAAATCATTTACTAACATAAAAGTAGCCTGAATTATCAACATATTCCAAAAATATTTGTGGAGTGAGTGAACAAAGAATTGATAAACTTATCTGAAACTAAGAAAGTACATTCCCTTCGCATGAGACTCTTATGTTCTGGCCCAGGAAATAACTATGAATCCTTTATGACTCTCTCAATATTCAGAGACTTAAATAAATGCACAAAAGGCCCCTTTGCCTTTCAGATATCAGTGATACTTGGCACCACTGGTGATGATGCTAACTGTCACTAAATTTAAAATATTCTTCAAAGAAACTCTGTCTTATGCTAGAGAAATGGGAGTTTAAAGTTCAGAGTTTGCCTTCTTGTCCATATTGAGCTGAACATAACATCTCATATTTTATCTGATTATACTAACCCCCATAAGGTTCAAAATTAAATCCTACTGCTCAGATCTCAAGTAAAATAAACATATAATGATATCATTTGGAGCTTTGGGCTTAGCACAAGGTATAATTGAACATTGTATTTTCCAGTCTCTACCAACCTTCCTTTCTTCAGGGTGTGTCTTCTCTAACTTGTTTTCTTAATATTATGTTTTGTGATATTTTTCATGAATTCCTTAATTTATTATTCAAATGGCGTTCCAGTGTTGCCTTTTTATCCAAAAAGGATTTTCCTATATTCATCCTTTTAATTTTTCATCTTTTAGGAGGTCACTAAAATGATTTGTATTGCCTCATTCCTTGAGTATTTATGTTAGGTTTGCACAGCCTCTGGGCCTTTTAGATAATTTTATTCAAAGAATTAAAGAAACATCATTTTCATTGAAGAGTTTGAGAAAAGTTGTCATTAAATCTTCTCTAAATTTCTTGTAGAATTCTGTTGTGAATCCATCAGAACCTTGGCTTTTTTTGTTGGTATACTTTTTATTATATTTTCTATTTTGTTTCTCATTATTGGGTTATTCAGAGTTTGTATATCTTCTTGATTCAGCTTTGGCACTTCATATGTATCTAGGAAATTGTCCATATCCATCCCGTGTTTTCCACCCTGTCAGAGTAAAGATTTTAGAAGTAGGTGTTGATGATCTTCTGAATTTCTATAGGGTCTGTATTGATCTTGCCCTTTTCATTCTTTATTGCATGAATTTGATTTTTTTTCTTCCCTTTTTTTGATTAGGTTGACTAAGGCTTTGCCAATTATATTTATTCTTTCAAAAAAAACCAACTCTTTGATTCATTTATTCATTTATTCTTTGTATTGTTTTCTTCATCTCCAATTCATTAATTTCTGCCCTAAATTTAATGTTTCTGCTTTCTTTAGGGTTGACTTGCTCTTCTTTTTCTAAGAGCTTGAAGTGCAGCATAATATTATTTATTTGGGCTTTTTCTGTCTTCCTAATGTGTGAATTCACCATTACAAATTTTCCTATTAAGACGGTTTTCGTTGCATTCTACAGGTTTTGGTAAATTTTATCTGCATCTTCATTTGATTGTAAGTATTTTTAATTTCTTCCTTAATTTCATCTGTGGCCCACTGATTGTTTAGGAGGTTGTTATTTAATTTCAATGTGTTTATGGTATTTTTATAGTTTCTGTGGTCAATAATTTACAGTTTTATTGTACTATGCTCAGCAAATAGAGAACATACTCTTAAGGGATATAAATCAGACCTGCATGGGCAAACATCATATTGTCTCCTTAGTCTGAGAACCTGAAAGAGAAAAATGGAACCTGAAGGGTACAATAGACACTGGAAAAAGGGATGAACTTATTCAAAAGGAAAGAGCTACTGAATTGCGGAGAAGGACAGGAGAGGGATTGGGGAGGTATCTATGTATATAAGCAAGATGGTTTGGATAGCTATACTGTGCATTTCTGCTGGTCAATGAAAAGAAGCAGTTAATGATTTAATTTGTTTTGTCTCCTGTTTTCAATTGTTTCTCCTTTTTGTCTTCTTACATTCTTATATATTTATGTCATTTTTATTTTATTCTTCCAATTTTATATGCATATATTTGCTAATATGAATAACTGGTTGGAAGAAAATACTATGTATTACAACAAATATTGGGAAGCTCATATTTGTTAAGTGAAAACCTGTATCACTTATAAATTTTATATTTTAATTCTAATTTTTACTCTTTAAAAAATAAAAATAATAAAAATTTCAAAAAAGAGGCATCATTCTCAACCTATACTTCTGCCATTCTTCAGAAATCCAGCACCACTATTCCCAAATCATCATCAAAATCAATAATTCCTTTTGGAGTCTTCCCTTGATGCCTTGGAATTAAGAACACTATACATAATCTGTAAGCTTGCCCACATTTCCTGTCGATGAATCACCATCATGGTTTTGTAGTTCCAAATGAAGTTGTATAACTACTCTTTACATTCTCTTCAACACTACTCTGTGTTGAAGACTTTAGCTAAATATATTTAGCATAATTAACTTATCAAGCTAGGGCTGCCCATCTAATGTGAAATCTCCATAATGGCTTCTAGACTTCATAACTATGCAAATAATAACTTCACACATTTTTATCTGTAAAGAGATTAACTGTTCATATAACTTCTTGAAGTCCTCCACAAGTTGAGGAATGTTCATTCAAATGAAACCCCTGAAGAAAAAGAATTAAACTGATTAAGACAGGGCCAACCTAGATAGAGCTGGTAAGAAATATCTAAAGAAATTGCTATATCTCATGCCCTGAGGCCTCTTTCTGGAGGCCCTAAATTTTGAGCAGAGGGAAAAAGACTATTTCATAGTAGCAAAAATTCCTCACTGAACCCTCTTTCATAGCAAGCTAATTAATGGCTTACTAACTGCTTAAATCTTACCCCTCTCTGAGGTAAGTAAAAGTACTATGGACAGTAGAAGTGTTACCATGGATTTAGTTTACCAATCTGAAGAATAAAAGACTTCATAAATCACAAATTCAATACTTAAATTTGTAGACTTATTCAAGGAATCACATTTTTCTTCAGAATGTATGAGAATACTCTGGTTTTCCAAAGAGAAAAGTTACTATGAGGTAGTATCAAGCATTATGAAACATAAATATATGCATAGAAGTAAAGTAATATCATGTTTATGAATAATACAGTCATAATAAAGTACCTGTGAAAATGTTTTAATGGAATGGATAAATAAAAATAGGCTAAGTATTCATGAGTTTCTCCTTTGACTTTCTGTTCAGCTAGGGCCCTAAAGCAGAAAAACACAGCTCACATTGAAGGAGAAAGGAGAAAAAAGAAGTGCACTCAGGTGTGTTCAGAGATGTCAGCAAGATAAAGCAAACTGAAAAGAGGGGAGAGAAGGGATGTAATACAAAGGTAAACACTTGTAGCATTTACAAGTGGAGTGAACAAAGGTAAACAGTTGTAGTATTTACAAGTGTAGGGTTTGCAATGGAAACAACTTAATACAGAGCACATAATCTATAAGCTTATTTTATAATAGTAGCCCAAAGAGTCAAATATAAGCATGCAGGAAATCTGTCCACACACTAGAAACCCAAAGAATTCAGCAGAGAAGCTGAATTCAATGCCAGTGTCTTTCCTGAGTCCAGCTGAAGACCTTGAGCCCATAGCAATGTCTCAAGCAAGTCTGTACCAAGGATCTGCACTGCTAAGGTAAGATCCAAAGGTCAGCAGTGGAAGCTAAAATGTCTGTGCCAGCAGGAAGAAGGATCTGTGCCAGCAGGCTGAACGATCTGCACTGGAGCCAGAAGGTGACACTCCAAGTCCAGAGCTTCCCTGGAAAGTACCACCACCATCTTCAGCGACAGAGAGGTCCTGATATCCTTCAATGGTGATAGGAGCCGAGCTCCTATCAGAGTAGGCAGCAAAGACAAGCTCCTCCAGGAGAGCCAAAGGCACCACTTCTTCCTCTGCAAGTCTCCATTTGTCCTGAGGCGGGCCTCCCACACCCAGCACTATGCTGCTTCAGTTCAGCTGGGTGTTACGAGGTGACCACCAGTTGTCACTCCACCACACCATGCAAAAGGGGAAAAGCAAGTTTAAAATAAAAATATAGCACTGCTTGCTGTTTAATTAAGACTAAGATTTAAAAAAAAAATAAAGCTGAAGGGAAGGTGAAAGACAGCATCAGTGTTCTCAAACCTAGTTTACAACATACAGATAAAAACTGAGCTTATCATCCAGAATTCACCTTCACAGTCCTGTGTGTGGATATTATGATAATTACATGCTGCCACAAAATTCGTAAAAAAATAAAAACTCCTATCACTGTAAGCAACATACTGCAGAAAATGTGACAAAGCTGTGTGACTTACTTTCTTTGTATTCATAGTTTACTGACTTATTGGCTACTTTATTTTGTTTCCTTTAGTTTATCATTTAGATAAAACTTACAGGTTCGCTCATCATCTGACATGCATTACAAGGAGAAGGAGCATGTTTTCTGAAGCTTATTATGCGTTTCATGGATTTTCACTTGCCTGGTAGAAACATCCCCCAATTCCTTTTTATATTTGTTTCCTGGGGGAGCAAAGAACAGTAGTGAGAGAAAATGTCTTACAAGGAGTATGAAATTTGCTTCACTCAGAGATAGACCTGGGGGACTCAACAAGGCTTAGGGTAGGACAAAACTATATCAATGCAACAAGACATAATATAGGAAACATTCCTAGAGAAGCAAAATATGGAAGAAGAAAGGAGATTAAACTCCAGGCTGGGAGAAGAATGTGAGTTATCCTGGCAACACACTCTGCCCTCACACACATGCATAAGCACTGTCAGATTCAGTAAGAGAAAACCCAGATTTTCGGTAATAAATTCCTGGTTGCTTTTGTGTAGCTATTACAGAGCAACTAGGAATATCTAAAAGAAGCAAATTAGACTGTGTCCAAACAGCACACAATGATATCCACTTACAGTCCCAGCACTCCGAGAAACTAAGCAGGGAGATTGCAAATTTCAGCCTAAACTGAGCAATTTAGCTACTCAATGATATTGTCTCAAAATTTAAAAAAAAAAATTAAGAAATGTAAAAAGGAAACCAAAAGTAAAAAAGAAAGTTGGCTATGTAAACCTCATCCATTGTTTCAAAGTTATGTCTCTTTGGCACTAAAGACAGCCAAGTGATAAAATGCAGTACATAAATTTATTTAAGTCAATCCCATCAATCACATCCCAATTAAAGAGAGTGGTCTAGTATTATTTTTATTTAGTTATTTTGTCAAGGAAGAGATGGCTAGGGATGTGTTTTATCATAACAAAAGCATTTGTCATGTGTCTTTTGTTTTTAGTGCTATGAAGTAACTACTGAAGAAGATAAGGTGACCATCTACTGCTATACAAATCAGCAGGAGTAGGTCATTGACTGCTTAAAGAAACTCGAATAAAGAAGGAAACACAATGTAGGTGTGGCACTGGCACAAAGGCTTGCTAACTCTTGCTGATGCTCATTGTCATTTTTTTTTTTTTTTTTTTTTTTTGCGGAACCGGGGATTGAACTCAGACCCTTGCGCTTGCCAGGCAAGCGCTTACTCTACTGAGCCATCTCCCCAGCCCCGCTCATTGTCATTTTAAACCTAACTTTGTTTACATTTTAAAAAATGCATAGCCTGGCTATTTCTTCATAAGAACATCTCGGTACTAAGTCAATGTAATACTTGAAATGAAGCAAAATTCTAGGTTTTATTCTCATTTGAATTCTCCCTTTGAGGGCTGGCCAAATAGCTCAGCGGATTAAGGCACCTGCAAGCAGGCTCAGGGGCAGTGGGTTTGATCCCAGAGCCCCCATGCTGGCCCTGCCCCCCAGAGCATGCTGAGAGGGCAATTGAGACTGGGTGTGGTGGCATATGCCTGTAATCCCAGGTCTTGGGAAGCTGTAAACAGGAGAATCACTATGGAGTCCAATCTAGTAGTGAGAACCTGAACACCCTGTAGACTCTTCCCTAAAAAATACAAAAAAAAAAAAAAAAAAAAAAAGAGGGAATGAATTCTCCCTTTAGTTAGAAGCTAAAAACACATAGAGAAATGTGTGTTTATAATCACATGCTAATTTAATGTTAGGGAGTGGTTGTTGCTGTTAGGTTAAAAAAGACAAGGGCCCCAGTCTCTCATTTGATTTTAAGATTCACATATGTAGAGAAACAACAGTGAGCAACACCACCACTCTGGGGCTACAAACTGAAAATGTAGAAAGAGAAACAGACAGATTATACAAGTTTGTTTGAATTGAATACACTTAATAAATTTCAAATATTAATCATCAGTGAATAATCATTTATTGTGCAGTTCTAATATTAAGGATGTTTGTTGATCATGAAGTCTTTTACTAATAGTGAACCACCCACATACTTGTAAATATTTACAAGGATTTTATAAGTGGAAAAATAGAAAAACATACTTGCTTTGGTGTGCTGCACATTAAGTTCTGGTTCTAGGACCTATCAGCTGTATGATTTAACCAACTACTTGTCCATTTTGTGATGTAGTTTCTCCATCTAAAAAATACTAAGAGAACAGCTATCTCATAAGGTTATCAGTATAAGAATTAGATGAGTTAGCATATGAAAGCTACTGAAATAGAACCTCACATACAGTAGGTGTTATGTACAGTTAGTTTATTTTATTAAGGTAGATAAAAGAGAGGGTAAGTGTCCCAAGAAACTTCATTAATCTTGATCAAACACATCTTTATGTAAAAACTGAGTCAAAGTATGGCACGTTGGGTTAAGAGCAGAATTAGAAAGCAGAGAGTAAGGACTTAGGATGCTAGTTATGAAAGACAGCTTTTTTAGGTATAAAAGGAGCAATTGTTAAACTCTCGGTAAATTTGATATTTCTAGGGTTAATGTAAGGAAGAAAGGAAAAGAACAGATTAGGCTGAAGAAGGTTAGGAGCGTATCATGCAAAGTCCTGCATGACGACTTAGGCACTTATATTTTGTCTTCTGTGGTTGATGGAAAGACACTGAATAGCTCTAATCAGGGAAATGACGTGATCACTTTGGATTTATTTCTGGAAATGAAGAGATTGATTTTAGAATATCTTAACTGGAAGATATTGAAAGACTATACGTCTATGACTATTTCTGAAGTTAAATGGCTATTAAAGGTTAATGTATAAATAAAAAATTAATTCACCAAGTTTAGCTTCTTATCAATAAATGATAATTTAATGCCTTTAAGTGCTTCCTATAGCAAGAGTCTACAGTGAAAGATCCTGGGAACCACTATAACCATAATTTTGTTCAAATCTAATGAAAAGGTTTAATGGGGTGAAATCCATATGAAAAATAACAATGTAGACCAAATACTGTGCGCTTAATCACTCAATAAAATGTATAGGTCATCCACGAATTGTGTACGTAAACATTTCTCATGGGAAGCAAATCATAGGCAAAGTCATCTTACATTGGCATAATGCTGCGGAAGGTAGTTCCACCATCACTTCTCCTCTTCCTATTAATATTTTCATCTTACTGGAGAGAGGTTCTGTACCCTTTGCTTTTAACATGGTAGACAGTGTTAGCTGCTTTCCAAATGTTTGCTCATTTAATGCACATAATAATCTTATGGGGTAGATTTTATCTTTAACTCCATTTTATATATTATGAAGTTAAGAAGCTTGGCCAAGATCTCAATAGAGAAGCAACATTTGAATCCACATGGTCTGGTGTTACGGTTTGCATCTAGATGTCCTCCCAAAACCTCATGGGTTCAGGGGCTTTTTCAGAGGTGACAGTCTATAGCATGTGATCGATTCATGGTATAATCCCAGAATCAAGGGTCTGTGATTAAGGGGGGGTGATTGTTCAATCTGGTCACCGATTGGATTGGCACGACATTAATCTGATAGACTGGATACAAAGTAAGACCCAGAAAGAGTCCTGTCTGTCCCCTCTTCCGTACTGCTTTTGTTCCCTTCAGCCACGGACTATTTCTCCTGTAGAATGCCCAACTGCTGTGTCCCCTGCCTTGGAGCCAGCTGGCTGTAGACAGAAGTCTCTACAAACTGTGAGCCAAATAAACCCCTCCTCTCTAACTTTGGGAGTCAGGTATTTTGTCTCAGCAACAAAAGAAAAGTTATACCTGGCTTCCAAGTCTCTGCTGTTGACCACTATGCTATGTCCTTTTTTATCAATGGAAAATATTTATTCTGAGGAAAATCTGGACAATTTCAACAATTTGAAGAAGGGAGTATTACACATTATAGTATTCTATTCAGAAACTGCTAATGATGTCTATGAGATGAAAAACATTCAATTTATTTAGTTAAAGAATTCAAAACTGAATGAGGTGGTTTTTCTGTTAGTTTTTCCATTTGGTTGTTTACACATAAAGAACTCTTAATTCCCTCCTCCTTGATTTCCACCAAACATCACTCCCATTATGGCCCTGACACTCTTTCCAGTTTCTAAGCTACTACAGAAAAACCTGAGCAACTCTGAAGTCCGTCGGATTTCATTGTAAACCTGTTTTATGTTGGCAATCATTGACTCCACCTTCATAAAACTCCAATGATCTCTCTGCAGTTGGTACTTAAGGGAAGTGTAGAAAGTTGACTCACCCTGACGTCATGCACACCCCAGTAGAAGACAGAGAGGCAGTACCTGATGAGGATTCTATAAGCCAAGCTAGCATACACATCCAGAGAAAAGTTACATGTAAATAAATATACAGACAAAAGAAAGATAGGAAAAAATGAAGAGAACGTGGGAGAGGAGAAATTACCCATTTTCCTACCATTAGAGTGGGGAAAATGGCCAAATATGTGATAAATTTAAATTTTTAAAAAATCAATCTGTCACTGGCCTTTTGGCCTTTTAGGGAGCCTAAATAGAACCCTTATATTATGAAGCTCCCAATGTAAGGTAAGAATGGCTTCTTGGCCACATTCAAGCAGGAGACAGAAAAAAATAGATCCTGATCTACTTCCATGGAGAAATCCTCTGGGAAAGATAATTCCCTGAGAGCCTATGTAAAAATGACTGTTGGTAATCAAGAGGGTGCTTCTGCAGGCAGGCCAGAGGATGAGCCATGGGTTTCAGCACTGTTCTACCCACTCCAGGCGCTCTAGGTTGTTCTTCCAGCACATTTTCAAGGAAGTCTAGTTAGAACAGGCAAACTACTTAGGAATGGCCTCTGGGCTGGCCAAATATCTGAGCAGATTAAAGCACCTGCAACCAGGTACAAGGGCTGGAGTTTCCATCCCCTGGTCTGCTGTGCTGGCCCTCCCACCTGGGGCATGCTGAGACTGTAATTGAGACTGGGCGTGGTTGTGCACGTCTGTAATCCCAGCCCTTGGGAGGCTGTAAGCAGGTGGATCACTACAAGTCCAATCTAGTAGTGAGAACTTGAACACCCTATAGACCCTTCCCTAAAATACAACAAAAAAAGAATGGCCTCTGCATCATGGGTTGAAGGCTGATATATAAGTAAGAAAAGACAAAAGTTTCTAAGTAGTTTCTAAGTATTCGTACAAGCATAATAAACACAAATCCAAGAGTGATTCTAACATTTAAATCCAACAAAGAGACAACAAATTCCATACAGAAGAAGCTTCCATGTTAACAAGATCTGAAAAATGTAACAACCCCTGGTGCAGCTCTCCAAAATTTTTCTCCAGCACAACCATGTTTAATAGTGAAAACTGACTCTCAGAGTCAATGATATCATTGTCTGTCAGACTGATCATTGTGCCTTCACCCAATTTGATATACTGAAGAAACCAAGAGTAATGTGGTGCTGGTAGAACATCTAAAACGTCCACAGACAGACTGAAGCACAGAAAGTACTCACAGAGCAGTAGTTCTAGCACATCTTTAAACGAAGTCGCTAAGAACAGCTCTTCTTAAATGACTGCAATCATCAACGTGTTGAACCTATGTAATGTTTTTCTTAGTTGAAGCACAAAGTCTGTGTCCATCATTAGCTGAACTGCTACAATTAAGAAACACACACACACAAAAAAAAAGAAACACACACACATACACACAGAGACAGACACAGACACAGAGAGACAGAGACAGAGACAGGGAGACAGAGAGAGTGTTTTCATGAAATGAAAATAAAAACAAGTCTTATTGAGAGAGATCAACACATTACTCTAGTACTTTTATCATGGGGCTCTCATTTGCATTTCAAAAGGCAATAGTATCAGGAGAAGATGAAGAAAAAAGAGGAAGACTTTGCTCTTGTGCATAATGATAGACCCTTCTGTGGCACTGAGCTATTACAAAGGATTTGTGTGTATGTGCCTGAGTGTATTTCCTAGAATAATCTGACTTTGCCTAAGTGATTGATGTATTCTAAAATTATTGTCTGAACACTTCAGAAATTACAAGTTTATCTAATCAGAGTACAATGCACTTGGTATCTGTAATTAAATTTCACACATAATTTTTATAAAATTCTGATCTTAATCATCCTCATCATTTTCTCTCATGATCAGTTAGAGAACAGGTGAAAAATTACATGGTATTAAAATAAGGAATATGAGTTTCAGCTACATTCAGAAAATATGTAAGAATGTGTAGACAGGAGAAAAAGAAACAACACCAATAGCATTCTTTTCTTCTTTTTGTGATGTTGGAGATTGAATGCAGGCCTTATACATTCTATACATTCTAGGCAAGCACCCTTCTACTGAGCTATGTCCTGAGCCATAACAATAGCTTTTAAAAGGAATCTAAAGAGCTATTTTTTCTTTTTTTTTCTTGAGAATATTACAGCTAAATATTTTTTTCCCTGAAGAGTCCATTGCAGAAAATAATTGGAAGGTATTTGTAAGATATTTGAAAACATTACATAGATAAAATAAATGATGCCTTTCTTTCATTTTTAATCTTAGTTTCTCAGGGTTTGTCAAGTTAGTCTTGTATGGGATACAGAGAGAGAGAGAGAGAGAGAGAGAGAGAGAGAGAGAGAGAGAGAGAGAGAGAGAGAGAGCTCTTAGTCTCCTTCAACAAAATTGATCCTGAGCAGAACACAGGGCCCAGAGAAGTTATACGTGGAGAGGCCTCGGGTTAGACACACAGGTGACTCTTTGCTGCCTTCCTTGTGGCATGGTCAGATCCAGTTAAAACAGAGGGAAGGCAGAGCTATGCTCTGGGTATCCATAGACCATGATGTGTTTTTAAAGCTCTTAAATTAGAACTAATAGAAGTCAAATATAACACATTAAATTTATCTAATTAAACAGTTCTTTTCTAAATATGTTAAGAACTCTCTATGTGGGTCTCCTATAAAGTAAAAATTCAAAAAGAAAATTGTCCTTTTTTTTTAAAGCATGTTCTTAAAGGGAATGGGAAGCTCCAGGCTGGGAGAAAATATTTGCCAATTCCTTTTCTAGCAAAGCACTCTCATTCAAAATATGCAAAGTTGATAATAAAAAAATAAATAACCCTGTTTAAAAATTGGGCAAACATAAGCATGTTGCCATACAAACTATATGGATTGCAAGAAAGCATGTGAGATATTTAAGAGCAAATATCCTTTCAGAACTGCAAGTTAGGACAATCATGAGCCAGCAATACACTCATCTAGAAAGGCCAAGCCCAAAGCATACAGAGGTGGTGAAGATGGAGGCAAGCAGAGATTGTTGCGCATGCATTTCCAATAGAAAACCGCATTTCAAGGTTTTCCAATTTTTCACAAAAGCAAATCTACTCTTTTTTTAACTTCTTTTTTTAATAATTTTCTTCTATTTTGAAGAGCAAAAACAAGAGCAAGAAAAACAAAAGAAAAGACAAACAGGGCAACATATAACAATATATACATTACAGATTTTCAAAACAAGAATATCTGATTGACAGTGATTGATATATTATCTATTTTAATTGTCAAATCTGCTGCTCTAACAGACATAATTACCAAGATGGGACATATGATTGAATATTACCACATGCTTTCAAGAAATCTTATACTCTTACTGTGTGATGCAGCAAAGACATTCCTTGCATTTTACCCAAAATGAATAAAAATTCATGTCTATACCACACTCTGAAAATTCACTGCATTGATTGATACATTGTGTCTACTTGAGAAGTTAAAGCTTAGCTAAATATGCTCAGCATTCCACACCCTAGGGTGTGGAGGCCCCACCCTAGAGTGACCCATCACTTAAAGAATATAAAAGAAAATTGAGGCAAGATAGAGCATTCCATTTCCCCAGAGGAACTCCAGTCTTTGCAGTCAACTTAGATGTTATACCCCGACTTCGCAGACTCTTCGGGCTCTGCCTTGGATCCTTCATCCTCCTGATGTAGACCCATCAGCCTTCCCATTGGCCAATCGATGTACATTTGCACAGAACTCTTCAGTAAGCCCAAGACAATGGACTGAATCCTTCAGCCTCAGTGTGCAGAAGTCCTCTGCACACTTCCTCCTCAGACTCTGTCATTGACTTTCATAAGCCAATTTTTTTTTTTTTTTTTTTTTTTTTTTTTTTTTTTTTTTTTTTTTT